>NC_143165.1:13392275-13695305 GCF_047325235.1 Durio zibethinus
CTTGTCATAACTAGTAGATCCGTGAACCTACCGTTAGACTTTGAATGAAAGGGAGTCGTCACCAATCTTTTTTGTTAGATGTGATTGGCCACCTGATTAAAACTAGCCTGCAAAATAGAGATTAGATTCTAAAAGTCGATTATGCTTGGGGAAGGTTGTAGCACCCCTATAGCGCCCATCCAAGGATGGCACTAGTTTTGATTTCAAATTATCCAAGCCTTGAATTATTATTGTCTGCCAAAATTTTATAATTCTCTTTTTTCCTTTTTCTCTTTTTTGTTTCTTTTTATATATATATTTTATTCCTTTTTCTCATTCATATCTATTTTTTCCTTTAAAAAAATAATAAAAGCAGATGAGAGAAAAAAAAGAAAAGAAAATTAGAATATAAAAATAGGTAAAATTTATAAAATAAAATGAAAATCAAAAAATAAAAAGAAAATAAGAAAAGAAAAACCTGCGATCGGGTCAGGTTAAAACACGGGTCTGCATGCGGGATCTTCGGATCGATGCGCAGATCCTAGCCTAACAAAACAGTGTTGTTTTGGAGCCAAATAAAAGGCCCTTTTTAGCATTTTTCTTAAAAGCCCCTTTGCTCTTTCTCTCTCTAGTCTGAGAAGCTCTGCCTTCTCTCTATAATCTCTCATCGAAAACTTCAAACGAAGCCAAAAAACTCATCAATTTCTAGAAAAGTTATCAAAAAATTCAACCAAAAATTGAAAAACCCACCAATTTTTGGAAAACCAGTCGGATCCTGGAAATCTCACTAGAATCTAGCTGAAAACTTCAACTTTTGCCCAAAAATTCAATCGAAAATTTCAAATGTTCTTCAGAAACCCAGAAATCCTAGAAAAATTCCAAAAAAATTCTAAAAAATTCCTAAAAAATTCATGGATCGTCCTAAACTTTCCCAAAACCCTTTACTACCCTGAAATTATTTTTAGAATCTCAGAATCAGTTCAAAACTCCAAATCAACCCCTATCCCAATTCTCGAATCCTAAAACTCTCTTTCTGCCAGAATTCCCAAAAATTCCCCTAAAGCTTTTTTTTTTCTTTTTTTTTCCTCCCCTTTTGTGTGTCTTTTGTGTCAAAAATTAGTCTAATTTATAGGTGTTCTTAGGGTCAAATTCAAAAAACTGACAGAATCAATCCTAGGCTTAATTCTTGGGATTGCATTCTGTTCAAGATTTAATTCCAAAATTTCAGCAGTCTAATTTGATTCTATGTTGACCTCTGAGAATTTTGTGATTTTAATTCACATGTGGACTGATCGCAAATGAAACTGATGAAGAAAACAAAGAAAAAAAGAAAGAAAAAAGAAACTAATAATAATAATAATAATAATAATAATAATAGTAATAATAATAATAAAACACATCTTTTTGGACCAATATGGGCCCAACCCACATGGGCTTACTAGAAATGGGACTAGTCGAGCCCAACTTTGAAAATAGATTTAGCTGAGCCCAAACCAAGATAGACCCAATTAAGCACAGGCTAGAATGGATCCAATGGGGTTCAAACTAGAATGGGCCCAATTGAGCCTAAACTAAAATAGGTCCTATCGGGCCTAGACCAAAATAGGTGCCTATAACTGCCCCTCTTTGTACATCTTTATTAAACAAGGATGCTGTAAAGACCTAAGCACCCATCATAGACCAGAATTTGAAAGCTGACCTAGATGGAACCAAGGTCAAGAAACCGAAATGAAATCACAAGCCATAATAAAATAATCAGGGTCGAGCCAAGGTTAAAATAAATGATTAGGATGAAACCATGAATCATTTAACCGGGATAAAACCATGAGTCAAAATATGATAACCAAGATCGAATTAAGGTAAAAAATAGATGATAAAGAAAAACCAAGAATCATGTGACTAGGACTAAACCACAAGTCAAAATATGATACCAAGATCGAGTCGAGGTCGAAAATAGATGATCGAGATGAAACCACGAATAATGTGATCGAGACAAAATCACTTGTTAAAATATGGTAACCAAGATAGAGTCGAGATCGAAAATAAATGATCGAGATGAAACCACAAATCATGTGACCGGGATGAAATCACGAGTCAAAATATGGCAACCAAGATCTAGTCGAGGTCAAAAATAGATGATCGAGATGAAACCACGAATCATTGGATCGAGACGAAACCATGAGTTAAAATATGACGATCAAGATCGAGTCGAGGTAAAAAATGAATGCTCAGGATGAAACCATGAATCATGTGATCGAGACAAAATCACGAGTCAAAATATGACGACCAAGATCGAGTCGAGGTCAAAAATAGATGATCAAGATGAAACCACGAATCATGTGACTGGAACGAAATCACAAGTCAAAATATGATGACCAAGACTGAGTCAAGATTAAAAATAGATGATCGAGATGAAACCATGAATCATGTGAAATGGTTGGGATTGGGCCGAGGTTAAGAGAGTGAGATAATGTAAATGTATGCCTTATCTAAAATGTAAATGAATCATTAATCATGGTACTAAGGCTCTTGTATTCTTGTTTTAGAAAAGAAGTTATCGGGTATCATTCTGCATGTTTACTAATGAAGAAATTCCCCTTCACATTTGTCATGAAAAGTTATTCTTTCATTGATTTGGAAGTGCATCTTTAACTAAAGAATCATCTTTCATCGATGAAGGCATCAACCTTGAGGTATTTGACAGAGAAACTCTTGTGTCCACCTGTTTAATTAACCAAAGGGAGGCATAAAAGTCTCTTCCCCTTTTTTTTTTTGGCATCCCTTGCTTCTATCTCTTTCAACCCTTCAACATAACAAACTTTTTATGATTTTGTTTAATTATTAATCATTATCCCAATTTGAAAGTACGATGATACGAATTATGTACTTTTTCCATTCATGGCAAGGCATAAAAGGGGTGAGCAGTGTACAAGATTTAGAAATTGGTAAGATGGCTTTCATTTATATGGGTAATCAGTTACAACTGATAGTGGGAAAAAATACACAAAAATGGCTACTTAGGGTGGTAGTGCCCTAGGATAAATAATTAGATAACCTTGATAACAAATCTGGGGTCTCCTTCAAGAACTTAATTGAAACTTGATACCTCAACGTCTCGAAGCTCTTCAAAATTTACTGTCCCGGATATGCCTTCCTAAGCAGTGCCAATTGAAGCCATCCTTCAACTCTTTTTCTTTGGGTCCAAATCGTCCTTCTAGGTTTTCGAATTGGACTCATCCCTTTTTGTTCCTTTTTTTTTTATCAAGCAAAATACTTTTTTACTAAGTCAGAGTTGACAGGGCTAGGAAGTTCATCTCCATCCATTTTTAATAAGATCAAGGCTCATCCGAAAAAGGCTCTTTTTACTATATAGGGCCTTAGCTATTGTTACAATAGCAAGCAGTATGAAGGGTGCACGAAACGTTCACGAGTGGAGGAATGGACTCCATGAATTAAAAAGACATGTAAAGAGTGTGAATGTGATAGAAGAGAAGGTATTTCAACAACTTCAGTTCAGCTATTAAAGAAAAAGATCTGTGACAATATTTTCAACACGTAAGAAGAAATTTGTTTCAAATGACGAGGGAATTGATGATTGGTTAGCTGACGTCAAATGACAGATTAGTATTTTGTTGTTTACAGCAAAAAGTCTATGAAAATTTGTTGTTCTATTTGTCATTGGTAGTGATTAATTCCACCTGTTGTCGTGTGAAACAAATTATTAAGCCAAAAAAAAAAAGCAACGTTGACAGCTATTGGTAATCAAACCTGTGGAACCCATCATGAAAGTGACACCATAACCACAACAAATAGACTCATAAATTTAGTTCATTTCCATTCAAGCTCTTGCAGAAGCAACAGCCTATCTAGGAGCTCAATTAAAGGTAGTTATAAGGTGATTTAATTTACGGTACTCTATTTCTTTTTCATGCTTTTCATGATTTTGTTTTTTCCTTTATGTTTCATTAACGCTACACCTTTTCCTCTTTCACTACTGATATTGGCTTTTTTTCAATTATTTGTTTAAGATTTTCATTTTAACTTTAAGCTCTTAGTGTTTAATTATAGATAATTTAATTGATTGATCTCAATTCCCTTTCTTCATTAACTAAAGAAAAGAAAAAAATGCAAAATTACACTACACTTGACAATATCCTAAAACTTATTATATATTTTGCTTCTTGTTATATTTTAGGTATTTTCTTCCCTGCATTTTAGTCTACTCAAGGGTCTCACAGAAGCATCATCTAGACAGGTTGACAATTTTACTTCTGGTATTTTGTTTCTTTTTATGCTTATAAATTGGGAGAAATTGTTTTCTTTAATTTCATTCTTATTATGATTTGTTTTCTCTTTCTCTGTTTGATTTATGCTATTCCTTTTCATCTTTCACTAATCATGTTGATTATACAAATTTTGTTTTAGAATAAATTTTTCTAGGCATGTATTGTAATATTGCACATAGATGATTTAACATGCAAAAGCATATTGTGTAAATAATTATTACAATAATTAAAAAAAATTATTTTGTTTTAGTTCCTTATTATACTAGCAAGATGAGCACCTAGGGTGTCTTTAATTTAATTTTCAATGATTAAAGTTTTCCAATATATTTGATAATTCAATTTTCAAAATCAATTTAACTTTTAACTTTTTTTTAAAGTGTTAAATATCTTAAAATAATTAGATATTATTTGTGTTTACAAACTTTACCTCCTGACTTTAATTTGGGTCTCATACAAAGAATAAAATCAATTATATTTTACAAATTTGATATTAATTTATATGGACTAGATTTATCTATTTAAATATGCATGTAGATACATAAATTAATATTAATAAATTACTATTTTTATCAATGTATATAATATATATATTAAAGATATCAAGTCATAAATAAATTAAAGCTGTTAAAAACTTGACAAAATTCAAAATATATGATAAACAATGTTATTGAGCTAAAAAGAGATGAAATTAAACAAAAAGAACAAAATCTTGATATAATGACTATCAGATTTTTTTTTGTCAAAAGTTTTGACTTTTATATATTTATATAAAATAAATAAAAATAAAAAATTAAGAAAAAAATACATATCAATCAAAATAAATAAAAAACACAAATCACAACAAAACATCAAAACCTAAAAAAAAAATGAATGCAATATTCATGCATTCATGAATATAATATTCAACAGGCTTGAAAATCTTGAAAAGAGTAAGAGATGCAAGTTAATTAATTAATTAATTAATTAGATTTTGTCCCATGTTATGCCAGTATACATTATTAACATTTGGTGGCAGTAAAATTCAATGGCTAAGACTAGTTTATGAAATTAAATCATAAAAAATGTATTGACATACTTTTAATTATCTGCAATCTTGATTAAAACTCTAAAAAATGAGAATAATTAATGTGTCAAAAGAAAATTAATTAAAAATAAAAGAATATGAAATTAAATCATTAAAGTTATTAACATGCCCTGACTAAGTTGTAATCTTGATGACTTACTTTAATAACACTTCACTATGATTAATAAGAAAATAATAAAAAATTGATATTTTTATTTGAAATAAACATGAAAAAGAGGGGATTTTTTTCGCTACTTAGAAAATAGTGGATATCTCTATTATTTTTACCAATATTTAAGGTTTTGCCACATCATTTTTTAATTTTTAGAAGCAAATTAAATAAAAAAATTAAAATTTCTACCATATTCACTTTAATTATATACTCTCCCTCTCATCCCAAAAGAAAATATTATTTTTCCACCATGTTATGATATTGGATCGTCAACAAGCAACAAAAAAACATTTGACATACACCCAAAAGATGGAAAGTTGGAAGCAACCAACCAACAAATTATTTCACTCTTTTATCCTATTAAGTATCATCTCTGTCATTTTTTTCAACAAATTTCAATCGTTCAATATTTAATTTAATAAAAAAATTTCTAACTCAAGGAAAGTTTAGTTTAATAAAAGTATGTATATATAAAAGTTTGTGATTATTGCATTGAAAATGTATAAAACCTAATAAGCTTGGGTTTGACCTCACTCCAATTGGGTTTTTTTTATATATTTTCGGGTCCTTCCTAACTATCGTTTGGTAATTCTTATACTAGTAATTCTTCATAGTTTGATTGATCTCATCAATTTCCTTCTTCATTAAGTGAATAAGGCAAAGAATAAAGCAAATTACATAACATTTGACAATCCCAAGCCTTACAAGTAACTAACCTTTGCTCTTGAGAGCTGTGTTTTAATTGTTATAATTTGGGATATTAGCATTCATCCACAAAAATGTAGAGGCTGCAAAGCTTTTGAAAGACACCATCTCCAGAGGGGTTAAAGCAATATATAATATTGGTTTACATCCTTAATAACCAAAATTTTCTAATAAAGTAACTCTTCTTAGAAATTTATTGCATCTATATATTTACACGGTTATGCTTATAAAGTCCATCAACACAGTTTATGATATACATATTTGTTCTTATTTATGTAGGGACTTTACAGCCATGGATTTTCTCCTTGCTAAATTTGATGAATCGTGGGACACTCCAACAAAGCTCGATGAGAAAATGAAAGACCTAAATAGAAAACAGGTGGAACTAAATGCTCTAAAAGGAGACACAGAGTCAAGAACAAGCACAGAGCTGCATCCGAGAAAAAAACTAAAGAAAGAAGTTGAGTTGTGGCTCGGGAATGTTGAAACAGTAAACAGCAAAATCCAAGACCTTGAACAAAAAATTGGAGAAAGTAGTTTTGTCTCACGTGGATTCCTCAAAGGAGATGTTTTGAAGAAGATACAAGAAGTTGATGAACTTTTTCAGCGGGGTAGGTTTCGCGACGGTTTGGTAGTTAACAACCCTGGGTGGATTGGACAAGCTCTATCAACCACAACTTTATTCGGTGGAGCTGCAAAAACTTGTATGGAAGAAATTTGGGCCTACTTGATGAATGATGACATTCAAAAGATTGGAGTTTGGGGGATGGGAGGAATAGGGAAAACAACCATCATGAAGCTCGTACACAACCAGCTATTGAAAGAGACTGAAAATTTTGACATTGTGATCTGGATCACTGTATCAAAGGAGATGAACATCATTAAGCTACAAAATAGGATTGCACGTGCAATGAATGTAACCCTTCACGAAGATGAAGATGAAACAATAAGAGCAGGGATGATATACGAAATGTTGGCTCGTAAAGGCAAGTATGTGTTAATCTTTGATGATCTGTGGGACAAACTTTCTCTTGAAGAAGTAGGCATCCCCGAGCCTTCTAATGGGAGCAAATTATTGGTAACAACTCGGTTATTAGATGTGTGTCACTATTTGGATTGTCGAGAAGTTAAAGTGCCGACTCTTTCAAAACCAGATGCATGGAGGTTGTTCACGGAAAAAGTAGGTCGAGATGTTTTGAATCATCAAGATCTATTACCCCTTGTGAAATCTGTTGCTGAAGAATGTGCCGGTTTACCTTTGGCTATTGTTACAATAGCAAGCAGTATGAAGGGTGTACGTGACATTCATGAGTGGAGGAATGCACTCTTTGAATTAAACAGACAAGTGAAAAGCGTGAATGGGATGGAAGAGAAGGTATTTCAACAACTTCAGTTCAGCTATGATCGTTTACAAGATGAAAAAGTGAAGCACTGCTTCCTCTGCTGTGCATTATATCCTGAAGATTGGGAAATAAATACAGATAAGCTTATAAATCTGTGGATTGCTGAAGGGCTTGTGGAAGAAATGGATAGCATACAAACGGAGATTGACAAGGGGCATACCATACTGAATAAACTAAAAAACAGTTGTTTGATAGAAAGTTGTATGATAGAAAACAGTAATATAGATAAAGGTCAAGTGAAGCTGCATGATGTTGTACGGAACATGGCATTACGCATCACAAGTGTAAGACCACGATTCTTGGTGAGAGCTGGCATGCTATTGAAAAGGATACCTGATGTGCGAGATTGGAACGAAGATTTGGAGAAAGCTTCATTGATGTGTAATTTGGAATTACAAATTCCATCCCAAATGCCTTCCCCAAAATGCCAAAATCTCACAACATTATTGATGTGCCGATGCAAGATAGAGAGCATTCCAGAGTGTTTCTTTGAGCAAATGCATGGACTTAGGGTTCTTGATCTTTCTGAAAATCTTATTAAGAGTTTACCAAATTCCATCTCTAATATGGAGACTCTCACTACATTATTGCTTGGTTGGTGTGAACAATTAGAGAAGGTGCCATCTTTTTCAAAACTTCAAGCTTTAAGGAAGTTAGACCTTAGAGGAACAAAAATCAAGGATATACCTCATGAGATGGAAAGGTTGGTAAATCTCAAATATCTTGATTTGAGTTACACGAAAATAACAGAGATGGCCGATGGAATGTTGGCAAACTTCACATCCCTTCAGCACTTATCAATACTTGGATTTGATTATAAATTATTCGTGAGTGAAGAGGAAATAAGTGGATTAATGAGGAAGTTGGAAATCTTTGAAGGGTGTTTGTTTGACTGGAATGAGTGGAACAGTTATGCCCAAGCTTTGCATGCTCGAGAAAGATGGCCTCGTCAATACTTCATTTTAGTGGGTGATCGATTAATGTGGGATGATTTCGACAATAATTCGAAAAAATACATTGAATTAAAAGGTTGTGACATGATCTGTACAAATGGTATTAAGATCTTATCTGATGTTGAGGTTTTGACTATTGTGGAATGCACCGTGGATTTGTGTGAAGAAGAGTCATTTTTCTCATGGTTTATCCCAGTGCCACATAATAATTTTTCATTTCTTTCTCGGATTGTGATAATTACCTGTAAAAAAATAAAGAAGTTGTTCTCGTCCAATTGGATGCTGCACAACCTCCAAAATTTGAAAACTTTACGTGTTGAGGATTGCTGCGATATGGAAGAAATAATAGCATCAGAGTCAGAGTTGGAGGGAGAAGGAAATGGAGTTGCTATCAAGCTTACTCTTCCAAGATTAAAGAAATTGGAATTGTGGGATCTACCAAAATTGAAGAGCTTTTGTGGTGCAAATGGAGTAGTGGTTTGTGATTCTATTGAGGAGATTGTTATACGTGATTGTCCAAAATTAAAGAGGATACCTCTGAATCTTCCGTGGCAAGATGATGGCCAACCTTCTCTTTCTCCTTCTCTTACAATTATTGAAGCATACCCAAAGGAGTGGTGGGAATCGGTGGAGTGGAACCATCCAAATGCCGAGTCTTTGTTGGATCCCTACATTTGACATGTAGTTGCATGTTCGTTGAAATGCTCGACCACTACAGCGGTCACTTTTTTCTTTGATCAAATGCCCGACCACAATGGTAGCTTATTTCGAACATTTCCTTTTCATTCATTCTTTTTTCTTTATCCTTTTCTATTTTCACTTTCTTATATGTTAATCTCATGCTTGACCTTTCCAGTTTTCTTTGAGATCTTTCAGCACACCAAGGATTATTTTTTTTTATTATATGGCAGAACCAGCAATAGCAACAGCTCACACACTTTGATGTTTATAGCTCCCTTGATGCATGTTCTTTTCAAGTCTAATATGTTTCTGCCCTTCTTGTTGATGTTTATAAGATTCGTGAGAATTTAGGTAAGGATGAATAAATTTAGGTCAAAGTCAAATTGTTCAATTGCTCATATTTGGATTGATTCTTTTCTGAATCATCTTGATAAAACTAATTCTTTTTTCACAAAAGTTTTCATCAAGTTATTTATGGCAATTCCTTAAAATGCTTTGTTCAAATTCAAAATCTTTACAGATATATAATGCTTTATTGAAATTCATATAAACAAGTAAAGCACACTTTTCAAATAAAGATGAAGGGTTGTCTTGATTTTCATCGTGATTTTGAAGAACTATGCATTAAGCTAGGTATAATTTCTTCAAAAACAAACTCGAGGGTTAATGTTTTCTTTTTTTGCTTTATATTGTCATTATATATAATTCTAATTAATGTTTTTTGTGTTATTATCTTTTCTTAGGTACATAACCTGCTCCAGGATTAGAAATGGCAAATGCTCACTCTGGAATGAAGTAAAGTACAATAGTAAATTTCACTCCTCCGGTGAACACCAGTGTCCCTCTCAATTCGCTCAAATCATCTTCACCAATTTTAGAATTACTTCTGTTTTCTAGTGTAATATTTATTGGCTGTGTACTTTGTTTGATGTCTGTTACAAAAACATATCAAGAATTTCTTGGTATTAATCTTCGAAAACTAAATGCTCTCTATTTGATTGTCAGCCAGATTCTTTTTACCCTTAGTTCTGCTGCAAAGTTGTTGATTGTATTTCCTTTGCTCAAACATATTTTTTTGAAGTAAAGACACTTAATTTCAAAATTAATTGGTGAAGTTGCAAAGAACATTATGAACAAAATTTGGGCATATTTGGAGGATTGGAGTTACGGGAGGAGTGAGTAAAACGATGGTTATGGGGTTGAAAGAGTTACAAGCAGCAAAAAAAAAAAAAAAATCTAGAGAAGGTTTCTAGCAGTAAGTGTAACATTAGTTAAAGGACAAGTTGGGAAAAAGAGTTTTATTGAAATGCATTAATCTGGATCAGCAAACTTATTATTTAGATGCTTTAGTTTTTTAGTATCTTAAAGCTCAAAATGCATGAATATTTTGATCCTGCAATTGCCATGAGGCAGGATTACGAACTGAAAAACCAATGTAATATGCAATTTGAACTGAAATTGCTGGAAATTTATTAAAAGGGCTTCTTAATTTAAAGTCTATTTCTACTTTTAAAATTGTTGTTACAATCAGTTATAGCTGAAAATTTATGTGTAAATTTCAAAAAAAAAAATTTCCAGGAGTCTATATTTTTTATGAAGAAACTAGGCATACCTCTATATCACTATCCAAACTCAGATTCTTCATTGTGTTAAAATGATGCAACCTTGAAAAATATCACGAATGTGGAAATCTCTCTTACGAATGTTGACCATTACACGATGAAAATATATTTTTGACAAGTAGTAATAAGAAAATGAAGAATGTGTTCCAAAAGCGTCAACAACATGGAGCTTAGAATTAGAAATCATGTTTAATCCGAGCAATACCATCTTTTATGCAGGGACTTAACTGAACAACTAGGCCAAGTTTTTGAAGTTGGAAATAGTAGTGTTGATGATGAATTTGTGATGCCTTAAATTTTATATTAAAAAAATATTTGAATATAGTATGATATATATATGTAAAAATTTAAATTTAGACTTGTGAAATATTTTTTATAAAATAAAATCATAAAATTTTTAAATTAAAATAAATAATATTGTCATAACGTCTAGATCCGGGGATCTATCGCTAGACATTGACTTTTGGGAGTCGCCACCAATTTTTTTTATCTAGGTGTGATTGGCCACCTAAGGAATCTGTCCTTTCAGGGAACACCTAAGCTTAAGGGTCCCTAAAAGAATAGGTTCAGATCTACTAACCAGAACAGGGTTCGGGAGTTCGGTTACGTGTGAGGAAGGTTATAGCACCCTCACAACGCCCATCAAAAGATGGTACCAGCTTAAATTTGTGTTATCCAAAAGCTTTAAAATTTTACCAAGTAATTAGTTATTGGAAATTATTCTCAATTGACTCTAATACTTTTAGCAGAAAATTGAGAAAATTCCCTCACCTCAGGAGTATGCAAGAAAACTACTGTTTCACTTACAGAGGCTCCGTCGTCGGATTATTTAAAGAAAAAAACAAAATCAAAATTAAGATAGAAAGGAAGGAAAGAATGATTTTTTTTTGTAGGGAAAATTGATACTTTCAACTTTTCCCTAAAAATATTTTTTGGAAATTTCGATTTTCAAGAAAAATTGATACTTTCAACTTTTCCTCTAAAACCCTTTTTTTGAAAATTTATTTCTAAGGAAAATTGATACTTTCAACTTTTCCCCAAAAATATTTTTTTTTTGAAATTTTGATTTTTAAGGAAAATTGATACTTTCAACTTTTCCCCAAAAATATATTTTTTTTGGAAATTTATTTTTCTTTTAAGGAAAATTGATACTTTCAACTTTTCCCTAAAAATATTTTTTTTCGAAATTTATTTCTGAGGAAAATTGATAGTTTCAATTTTTCCCCAAAAATATTTTTTTTTTTTAAATTTATTTCTGAGGAAAATTGATACTTTCAACTTTTCCCCAAAAATATTTTTTGAAAATTTATTTCTAAGGAAAATTGATACTTTCAACTTTTCCCTAAAAATATATTTTTTTTTGGAATTTTTTATTTTTATTTAAAGAAAATAAAATAATAAAAAATAAATAAAAAGAATATTACATAAACCTAATCTAATAAATAAAAATTAAAATAAACAAAGAAAAAAAAAAAAAAAAAAAAACCTGGAGCGGCTCGGATCGCGGCTCGGCTCGGCTCGGCTCAAGGCAGGAAAACGGCTCGGGGGGGAGCGGCTTAGCGGCTTGGCTCGGCTCGGCTCGGCTCGGAGGGGGCTGGCAAGCGCGGGTCGACGCCCGGGTCGGGTCGGGTTGCGGCAAAACGCGAGGATCCTCTGGGTTACTTAAGGCCAAAACGACGTCGTTTTGGGAGGGTATAAAAGGCACCTTCCTCCGTTTTTCGGCAGAACGCTCCTCCCCCTCTCTCTCTCTTCTTCCTTTTTCTCTCCCTTCTCTCTAGAAACCGAAGAACACCGGTGCCGGATTCTGGAAATTTTCGCCAGAATCTGGAAATTTCACCGAAAGTTGGCCGGAAAGTAGCCGGTTTCTGGGATTCTTCGCCGGAAACTGGGCAGGTTGCCGGAAACTTCAATGTTGGCCGGAATTTTCGCCGGAAAATTCAAACTTCGCCGAAATTTTCGCCGGAATCTGGAAATTTCCCAGAAATTTCCAGAAAAAATTTTCGCCAAAAATTTCTACACTCCTAAACTTTTTCTAACTTCCTATACGCCTCCTTTTCTCTCAAATCAGTAGCTTTACTTACTGTTTTCTCTGTTCCTTGCATTCTGTTCCAGAGTCCCTTTTATAGGGATTGATCAGGAGTTCCTAATCAATCCCAATTCCTCCTTGGACGGGAATTCAATCTTTGAATCCCACTGGACTCTTCTGATTGAGTTCCCCTCCACAGTGGGATTCTTCAGCCTTGAATCTTAGCCCTCCAAAATTAAAATCAAAATAAATAAAAAATACTAGATAATTAGAAAAGATAAATCAAAAGATATTATAAAAAAAATATCTGATAATCAGGAAAAATCAGAACAGATAAAAAAAATAATAATAAATATATAACTATATACATATAAATCTAATCTAATAAAAAATAAATAAATAAATAAATATATACATAATAATAAAATACATAAAATACATAAAATACAAAATAATACAGGACAAATTGAATTGGGCCCTACCCATTTGGGCCAGGCCCAATTGATCTGGGCCGGACCCAATTGGGTGTCTACAGCTGCCCCTCTTTGCACATTTTTTGTGAAACAAAAATTGCGCAAAGACGTAGACACCCAATCAAGACTCAACTCAACATTTTTTTGGTTTTTTTTTTGTTTTTTTTTTTTTTTTACCAAAGCTCCTCTAAACAGAGGCACCACGACTTTTGAAAAGTAAATTGCTCCTCTAAACAGAGGTACCACGACTTTGGAAAGTAAATTGCTCCTCTAAACAGAGGCAACGAACTTGGAAAAGTAAATTGCTCCTCTAAACAGAGGCAACGACTTTGGAAAATAAATTGCTCCTCTAAACAGAGGCAACGAACTTTGAAAAGTAAATTGCTCCTCTAAACAGAGGCACCACGACTTTGAAAAGTAAATTGCTCCTCTAAACAGAGGCAACGAATTTTGAAAAGTAAATTGCTCCTCTAAACAGAGGTACCACGACTTTGAAAAGTAAATTGCTCCTCTAAACAGAGGCACCACGACTTTGAAAAGTAAATTGCTCCTCTAAACAGAGGTACCACGACTTTGAAAAGTAAATTGCTCCTCTAAACAGAGGCAACGAACTTGGAAAAGTAAATTGCTCCTCTAAACAGAGGTACCACGACTTTGGAAAGTAAATACTCCTAGACGATCATGTCTGAAGGAGTTGAAAGTTGTGTTTGAAGGGATTTCAGGAGATTATGCCCAAAGGTCTTATAAATCAACCCCGATACCAAGAGACATCCTATTTCAAGGATTAGGAACTTACCTGACAAGTTTCTTCTCAAACTTGCAAAGTCTTTTCATATCTGTCTTTTTCATGTGGGATGTTGGAACACCCCTGCTTCTTGAATTTGTACACTATACTTTTCTGAAAGTAGTGTATGCTATGCAATGTGCATGATTTTCAATGCATGCTATGCAAATGTTGGTCAATCAATTCCTGTTCAATGTATGGTACTCAAGTTTCTCAAGCTCTTTTTTTCTTTCTTGGGCGTCAAGCCCTTTGATTCCTTAAGGATCCAATTGCACTGCTCTTCTAGGATCGAACCAATGTAGCTCTCAATTTGTCTTTTCCACTCACATTCTTCCTTGTTCAGTTTCTCAATACTTTGGAATAAGCTTCATCGATCGATCATCACTTGACCATCATTCAATGAATTTCTCAGCACTAACAAATTTCAAAACAAGTTTCATCCACCATCACTGGGTCATTACTCATAGGTGTCTCAGCATTAACCTTTCCAAAACAGATTTTATCTTCATCATTCAATCACAACTTGCAAGTCATATTGACCAATTCATCCTCGTACTCATCACTTGATTGTATCACTGCCCCATTTCTTCATTTGATCACATCATATATCCTTCTAAATCATCTCCTCTAGGTTTCTACCATTTCTTCATTTTGTCTCCACCATCATCTTAGATTTCTTTTCAAATGAATGCAAGACTCTTTTAAGCACATATTCATTCATTCGTTATCATTTCAAATCCTGACAAATACAATGCAATCAAGCATTTTCTCAATTCATTCTAGGGGTGAAACAATAAGAGAACAGAAGGTGAATTATGGTAAAGATAATCAATGGAGATCTATTTTGGTAGAAAATAAATGGGAAAGGAAGTAAATTAGATGTCATTGAGGTGAATGGTATGTCCAAATGATGAATATTCAGACAATTTTCAACATTAATCTAGGATTTTTTTTTCAAAAACTCATTCCATTTACTGTTGAAGTCATCTTGAGCTTGGCGAACTCTGCCCCAGTCTTTGAGGGATCTTCAGATGTCTTTGATCTTTCATTCATGTGAGCCATTTGACTTAATTTTTTTCTACTAAGATCACCCTTTCAGGTTTTCAATTTGAATCTCTTTTTTTCATTTTCTCATTTTTTCCTTCTTTTTTTTTTCTCATTTTTTCTTTTTTTTTCTTTTTTTTTCTTTTTTTTTCTTTTTTTTTTTCATCCATTGTTGATATCTTTCATACGTCCAACTTTAGAGCATGATTTCATTGCTTCCTCGTGAGCATACCTTCGTTCAACATATGATCATTCAAGTTGAGTATTCACACTTGATCTAAATGGACTTTTCAAGGCTGTAATGTAGGCCAAGGTGAAGGGTCAAAAAAAATGGATATAATAGGCTCAAAACATATATTAAAAAGGTTCAAAACCAAAAGATCATTTGATACAACTTGGTATTTTGCCCCACATCATTTCACTGCTTTTTTTCTCACACAAAGGATCTCATTACTTTGCCCCAAATCATGTGTGGCATTTATTTTTTTTTTGCTTTTCTTTCTCTTTTCATCTTTGAGACCTTTTGTGGTGTTTTTTTTTTTTTTTTTTTTTTTTTCAAAATTTACCCTCCAGTGTAGAGGGTGATCCTTGGTTGGGGTTTTTAAAAAAAAAAATGATAAGCTCAAAGGGGTAACAATAAATGGTTTTTCAAATGGTAAAAAAAAAGATGGCCATTTTTCATCTCAATTGTGAATACCTTTCTTGAACATCATCTATTGAACAGAGCTCATGAACTTGTATAAAATATTGCACACCTTCAAGATATATCTCTTTCATCTCTGGTGATGGCTTACCCTCTTTATTTTCGCTCAAATCATCTCCTCTGTGAATGAGTTCTCAAAATTAAATTCCAGAATTATTGTTATCATTGTCTAAATATTCATCATCTGAAATTTAAGAATGGGAGTGTGAAGTTATGGAAGGTAACAAGGCATGGAATAATGGTAAAGTGAAAGAGAAAAATGTAATGAAATGCATTGACTTACTTTTATTAAAATGATAACAAGTGAAGTCATATTGCAAAAAAAAAAATCTAACATTTTTGAAAAGAAATCCCAAAATGACAGAAGAAACCTTCAACCAGCCTTATCTCCATTGACATCTTGCCCCTCAATTCATTGTGAATCTCCAGATCCTTTCTGTTCTTGACTTTCGCTCAGTACACTAACATTAGGTGCTGTTGCTTTTCCTTGATCAAAACTTACCATTCCATCATTGATCAATCGTTGCACCTTATACTTTAAAGCAGTGCAATTTTCAGTAGAATGGCCAGTAATTCCATAATGATAGTCACAACGGGCTGTAGGATCATACCACTTTGGATAGGGTGGTTTAAGTGGTTCCACATGGCTGGGGGCAATCAAATGGCTATTATAAAGCTCTCGATATAACTCTGTATAAGTCATAGGGATTGGATCAAATACAGGTTTTTCTCGAGTAGTCCGTTGTTCTCGCGAGCCACTGGCTGGGTTAGTAGGGCGAATTTGGGTTCTTACAGGAGCTTGAATGTTAAGGCGATAAGTGGATGAATAAGATGGTTGGGGAGCTAGCTGGTATGGGTAGGATGAGGCATTATTCACAGCGGGATAGTATGGAGAGTAGCCTTGGGATGGATAGGGTTGATAACCCCTGAATTGTTGTCTATCGAAGCTCACAGCTTGAGCTTGAGCTTCTTTCTTTTCTGATGCCTTCTTGGTTTCTCCTCCTTTCAACTTGCCATTTTTTATGGCACTTTCAATAATTTCTCCAGAGATCACCATGTTAGCAAAATTCTTTGTTGCATTCCCTATCATCTTTTCATAATAAGGAGGTTTCAAAGTGCTAACAAACAGCACTGTGGTCTCTTTTTTTGTCAGAGGAGGTTGTACCTGTGAAGCTATATCTCTCCATCTCTGGGCGTACTCTTTAAAAGACTCGTTTGACTTTTTCTCCAGATTCTGCAAAGACAAACGATCAGGAGCCAAATCGATAATGTGTCGATATTGACTGATGAAGTCATGTGCCATATCACTCCAAGAGCGAATACGAGTCCTATCCAACTGAACATACCATCTGGCGGCAGAGCCAGTAAGACTGTCCTGGAAAACATGCATCAAGAGTTTTTCATCATGTGCATGAGCTGCCATCTTTCTGCAATACATAGTGATGTAGGTTTTGGGGCACTTTGTACCGTCATATTTTTCAAATTTCGGTACTTTGAACTTATAGGAAATAACCACATCAGGAACTAGGCAGAGCCCAGCAGCATCAACTGACCCATAAAAGTTAAATCCTTCTACAGCCCGTAGCCTCTGCTCTAACATGCTAATCTTGAAACTTTCCTCAGCCTCTACTCTCATCTTTTCCTTCTCCTTCTCTTCTAGATCAGGAATTGGTTCTGCTGCCTTTTCAGTGAAGACAGGATTTATATAGCTGTTATACTGCCCTGGGTTGAAAGCTGATGGCATTCCAGGATAGGCGAAATGTTGTGGCAGGACCTCTTGGGCAGACTGGGCTTGAGGTGGGCCAAAACCTGGAGGGTACAAAGGGTCAGCCACTTCTTGTAAATGGGGAACTTGTTGGCTTGTATTTCCTTCAACCCCTTTCCCCTTATTCATGTTATTGAGGGCCTCCAGAATTTTGCTAAGTTCATTTTCAATCTTCTCCTGAGCTTTTTCTAGCTTTTCAAATCTATGAGAACTTTCTTCCTCCATTTGCCTTGCTCTGGACCTTGTGTTGTATGGATGAGCAGGGTTTTCGCTAGATGGAGCTATCCTGGGACCTTGAGTACCATACTTATGATTAGAAATGTTATGCTGTGCCTTATGTATGATGCTTTGATATACAAATGAAATGTACATTTTTCTGAATGAAATCTAGTATGAAATGAATGCAAATGATTGTGTTGAAACATGATCATGAAAAGAATACAGATGCATACAATCAGACAAACAACATGGTTAGTTCCGTGGATGAAACGAAAGTGATGCTGATGCATAATGTTACATATAATAAAAATAACACACAAAGTTAAACAATCAAAATGATTAGACAAACACCCTTTTTGTGTCCTAATTTCAAGGCATATCTATCATTGGGTAGAAAGGGCTCTATCTTAGGTGTAGGCACTTCTAAGGTTCACTATATGTAGTTTTAAGGTCAGGGTCTAAAGGTCCTCAAATTGTTCCTTACATCCCTGTCCATCACAGACTAGTAAGGCACCATAATCCTTACCCATTACAGGCTACAAGCGAAAAATGTTCAATTTGAGTGG
Source organism: Durio zibethinus (assembly GCF_047325235.1). NCBI lineage: Eukaryota > Viridiplantae > Streptophyta > Magnoliopsida > Malvales > Malvaceae > Durio > Durio zibethinus. Next base: position 13,410,720 of record NC_143165.1, read on the forward strand.
GAGTATTTCGCTAGCCACTGCGGAGGCATTAGACCTCACGAAAGCAATAGGTACTTTACTCCCTCCTAGAGGGACAGAGCTCGGGTGTAGAGCTCATGTTATGCACATGCACATGAATGACATAATTAACAAGGTAAATAAAACATGAATGAATAATACACATATATACAAAAAGGTTCAATTTTATTAGGCTTTTGGATAACACAAATTCATTTGCTGGCCTGACTCTCAAAGTCCCCAGCGGAGTCATCAAGCTGTCATAACGTCTAGATCCGGGGATCTATCGCTAGACATTGACTTTTGGGAGTCGCCACCAATCTTTTTAATCTAGGTGTGATTGGCCACCTAAGGAATCTGTCCTTTCAGGGAACACCTAAGCTTAAGGGTCCCTAAAAGAATAGGTTCAGGTCTACTAACCAGAACAGGGTTCGGGAGTTCGGTTACATGTGAGGAAGGTTATAGCACCCTCACAACGCCCATCGAAAGATGGTACCAGCTTAAATTTGTGTTATCCAAAAGCTTTAAAATTTTACCAAGTAATTAGTTATTGGAAATTATTCTCAATTGACTCTAATACTTTTAGCAGAAAATTGAGAAAATTCCCTCACCTCAGGAGTATGCAAGAAAACTACTGTTTCACTTACAGAGGCTCCGTCGTCGGATTATTTAAAGAAAAAAACAAAATCAAAATTAAGATAGAAAGGAAGGAAAGAATGATTTTTTTTTGTAGGGAAAATTGATACTTTCAACTTTTCCCTAAAAATATTTTTTGGAAATTTCGATTTTCAAGGAAAATTGATACTTTCAACTTTTCCTCTAAAACCCTTTTTTTGAAAATTTATTTCTAAGGAAAATTGATACTTTCAACTTTTCCCCAAAAATATTTTTTTTTTGAAATTTTGATTTTTAAGGAAAATTGATACTTTCAACTTTTCCCCAAAAATATATATTTTTTGGAAATTTATTTTTCTTTTAAGGAAAATTGATACTTTCAACTTTTCCCTAAAAGTATTTTTTTTCGAAATTTATTTCTGAGGAAAATTGATACTTTCAACTTTTCCCCAAAAATATTTTTTGAAAATTTATTTCTAAGGAAAATTGATACTTTCAACTTTTCCCTAAAAATATATTTTTTTTTGGAATTTTTTATTTTTATTTAAAGAAAATAAAATAATAAAAAATAAATAAAAAGAATATTACATAAACCTAATCTAATAAATAAAAATTAAAATAAACAAAGAAATAAATAAAATAAAAAAATTCAAAGAAAGAAAAAAAAAAAAAAAAAAAAAACCTGGAGCGGCTCGGATCGCGGCTCGGCTCGGCTCGGCTCAAGGCAGGAAAACGGCTCGGGGGGGAGCGGCTTGGCGGCTTGGCTCGGCTCGGAGGGGGCTGGCACGCGCGGGTCAGAAAGCGGGTCGACGCCCGGGTCGGGTCGGGCTGCGGCAAAACGCGCGGATCCTCTGGGTTACTTAAGGCCAAAACGACGTCGTTTTGGGAGGGTATAAAAGGCACCTTCCTCCGTTTTTCGGCAGAACGCTCCTCCCCCTCTCTCTCTCTTCTTCCTTTTTCTCTCCCTTCTCTCTAGAAATCGAAAAACACCGGTGCCGGATTCTGGAAATTTTCGCCGGAATCTGGAAATTTCACCGGAAGTTGGCCGGAAAGTAGCCGGTTTCTGGGATTCTTCACCGGAAACTTCAATGTTGGCCGGAATTTTCGTCGGAAAATTCAAACTTCACCGGAATTTTCGCCGGAATCTGGAAATTTCCCAGAAATTTCCAGAAAAAATTTTCGCCAAAAATTTCTAAAAAATTTTTCTCACTCTCAGAACACTCCTAAACTTTTTCTAACTTCCTATACGCCTCCTTTTCTCTCAAATCAGTAGCTTTACTTACTGTTTTCTCTGTTCCTTGCATTCTGTTCCAGAGTCCCTTTTATAGGGATTGATCAGAAGTTCCTGATCAATCCCAATTCCTCCTTGGACGGGAATTCAATCTTTGAATCCCACTGGACTCTTCTGATTGAGTTCCCCTCCACAGTGGGATTCTTCAGCCTTGAATCTTAGCCCTCCAAAATTAAAATCAAAATAAATAAAAAATACTAGATAATTAGAAAAGATAAATCAAAAGATATTATAAAAAAAATATCTGATAATCAGGAAAAATCAGAACAGATAAAAAAAATAATAATAAATATATAACTATATACATATAAATCTAATCTAATAAAAAATAAATAAATAAATAAATATATACATAATAATAAAATACATAAAATACATAAAATACAAAATAATACAGGACAAATTGAATTGGGCCCTACCCATTTGGGCCAAGCCCAATTGATCTGGGCCGGACTCAATTGGGTGTCTACAAATATTTTATAAATTAAATATAAATTTTTATAAATAATATCAAAACGATTACCGATCAATATTAACCATAATCAAGAAGGATGGTTTAGAAATTATTTTTTGTTCTCTATTTATTTTTTTCCACCAAAAGACTAGAAGTGGAAAATTGAGCTCAAAAGTTTGATATTTTGTAAAATTAATTATATTCAAAAAATGGGAAAAGGAATAAAGAAAAAGATCTGTGACAATATTTTCAACACGTACGAAGAAATTTGTTTCATATGGCGAGGCAATTGATGATTGGTTAACTGACATCAAATGACGGATTAGTATTTTGTTGTTTACAGCTAGAAGTCTATGAAAGTTTGTTGTTCTATTTCGTCATTGGTAGTGAATTCTACCTCTTGTCGTGTGAAACAAACTATTAAGCCAAAAAAATCAACGTTGACGGCTACTTGTAATCAAACCTGTGGAACCCATCATGAAAGTGACACCATAACCAGACTCATAAATTTGGTTTATTTCTATTCAAGCTCTTGCAGAAGCAACAGCCTATCTAGGAGCTCAACTAAAGGTCGTTATAAGGTAATTTAATTACGGTACTCTATTTTTTTTTCATGCTTTTCATGATTTTGTTTTTTCCTTTCTGTTTCATTAACGCTATACCTTTACTTCTTTCACTACTGATATTGGCTTTTTTTCAATTATTTGTTTAAGATTTTCATTTTAACTTTAAGCTCTTTGGGTTTAATTATTGATAGTCTAATTAATTGATCTCAATTCCCTTTATTCATTAAATAAAGAAAAGAAAAAACTGCAAAATTACCCAACATTTAATAATATTCTAAAACTTTTTATATACTTTGCTTCTTGTTATATTTTAGGTTTTTTTTCCCCTGCTTTTTATTCTACTTAAGGGTCTTACAGAAGCATCATTTAGATTGGTTGTTACTTTTATTTCTGGTATTCTGTTTCTTTTTATGCCCATAAATTGGGAGAAATTGTTTTCTTTTATTTCATTCTTATTATGATTTGTTTTCTCTTCTTTGTTTGATATATGCTATTCTTTTTCATCTTTCACTTAGGGTGTCTTTAATTTAATTTTCAATGATTAAAGTTTTCCAATATATTTGATAATTCAATTTTCAAAATCAATTTAACTTTTACTTACAAAAAGTGTTAAATATCTTTAAATAATTGGATATTTTCTGTGTTTACAAACTTTAACTCTTGACTTTAATTTGAGTCTCATACAAAAAATAAGATCAATTATATTTTACAAAATTGATATTATTTATATCGACTAGATTTATCTATTTAAGTATGCATGTAGATACATAAATTAATATTAATAAATTACTATTATTATCCATGTATATATAAAGTATATATATATATATATATATATTAAAGATATCAAGTCACAAAGAAATTAAAACTTTTAAAAACTTGACAAATTTCAAAATATATGATAAACAATGTTATTGAGCTAAAAAGAGATGAAATTAATCAAAAAGAACAAAATCTTGATATAATGACTATTAGATTTTTTGTTTTGTCAAAGATTTTGATTTTGATTTATTTATATAAAATAAATAAAAATAAAAATGAGAAAAACATACATCTCACATCAAAATAACTAAAAATAAATAATAGAATAAAAAACACAAATCACAACAAAACATCAAAACCCCCAAAAAATGAATGCAATATTCATGCATTCATGAAAATAATATTCAATAGGCCTTGAAAATCTTGAAAGTAGTGTTGGGAAATACCACAATACCCACGCGCAGCAACCACACACAAAATAACAAGTTCAAATCAAGAATAAGAACACACAAATATATTTGGTTCGGCCCAACTCAAAATGGCCTACTTCAAATCTAATTCACTATCAAATAAGTCTTTACAATGGTGAGACTTTTAGAATGAGAAAAGTCTCCTAAAACTCCTTACTCAAAACTTAACCCAAAACCCAATTACACCCTTTAATAGCCTACTCACTTAGCTATTCTCTTGGTGTCTAACTCTCTGGGATTACAAACTAAAACCAAAACATCTTATTTATAAAGGTGAAACCCTTTATACCTTTACTAAACTCCCGATGTGGGATATAAGACAAACTCAAACTTACTTAACTTTCGATGTGGGATTCTGAGATTCAAGGCAAATCCCAACAAATCCTCCCTTGACTTGAATCTCCAAACACTTCAACAGTATCTGCAAAGCTAACATGCTTACCTTTCTTCTTTTCTTTCATCACAGGCATTCCAGCAACTGAGCCTCCATCAAACATGTACAAGTGATTGACCATATTCCCTTGTAAAATCACACTATCATTCTTATACACTTTCAACCAATCATTACTACCATAAAATGTGTATCCCCGAGAAGATAACTCACCTAAAGCAATCAAATTGTAGTGACAATTTGGTACATACCTTACATGACGAAGTGTCCTAATAACACCATTGTGAGATCTAAGGCGAACACTCCCAATGCCTTGAATCTGCACCTTTTCTTTGTTAGCAATCACAATATCCCCATACTTTTCATTCTCATTCAACTCCACAAAGCAGCTCTTATCATTACAAACATGAACTGTAGCAGCTGAATCTAAAACCCAACCTTTGTCACTTTTCAAAGTCTGGGTCTCATCCACACAAGTTGTCAAAACAACATCATCATCATCAGACAAAATAGCAGCAGTATCACTCTTTTCTTCATCTGATTTCTTCTCATCATTCGCCCTTTTGAAAGCAGCCATATCCCTTCTCAGCTTCCTGCAGCGCACTTGGATATGTCCCTTCTCACCACAATAATAACATTCTACATCACTGTAATCTCTGTCTCTTGACTTGGATCTCCATCTCGATCCATCAATCCTCTTTTGAGTCCTCCCTCGATCAAAACCCTCTACAGCTAGTGTACTCCCCACAGGTGATGAGTTCTGAGCTCCCATAAACCTTTCATTCTCACGCAATAAAGCAGTCACATCATCCAACTTTAAAGTAGACCTACCTACCAACACAGTCTGAACTAAAGGCCTATAAGACTTGGGCAAAGATGCCAGCAAAATTAAAGCCTTCTCTTCATCTTTTAACTCATCAACAGAAATCGCTAGCAATTGAGAAACCAATCTATTAAACTCATTCAGGTGATTGTGAAGACTCATACCTTCTTCCATCTTCAAAGAATACAGATCCATCTTCAAACATAATCTATTAGTCAACGACTTCGAAGCATAAATACCTTCAAGCTTATCCCACAAACTCTTCGGAGTACTCTCAGTCAACACACTGTACTTTACTTCTGGAGCTAATGCCAATCTAATAGTACTAACAGCCTTCTTCTGAATCCTATTCCAATTAGCATCAGACATTCCCTCAGGCTTACTACTCTCTAATGCCTGATCCAACCCTTGTTGTACTAACAGATCTTGAATCGTACTTTGCCATAACATAAAATTACTCTTTCCATCAAATAACGGAATCTCAAACTTAGGCATAGACATACCAGACATACCTTCTTCAGACATCTTCAAACACTGCTTCACGATCTCTTGGACCCACGAACTTTAAACCTCGAACCTCGCTCTGATACCACTTGTTGGGAAATACCACAATACCCACGCGCAGCAACCACACACAAAATAACAAGCTCAAATTAAGAATAAGAACACACAAATATATTTGGTTCGGCCCAACTCAAAATGGCCTACTTCAAATCTAATTCACTATCAAATAAGTCTTTACAATGGTGAGACTTTTAGAATGAGAAAAGTCTCCTAAAACTCCTTACTCAAAACTTAACCCAAAACCCAATTACACCCTTTAATAGCCTACTCACTTAGCTATTCTCTTGGTGTCTAACTCTCTGGGATTACAAACTAAAACCAAAACATCTTATTTATAAAGGTGAAACCCTTTATACCTTTACTAAACTCCCGATGTGGGATATAAGACAAACTCAAACTTACTTAACTTTCGATGTGGGATTCTGAGATTCAAGGCAAATCCCAACAAGTAGTAAGACATGCAAATTAATTAATTAATTAATTAGATTTTGTCCCATGTTATGCTAATATACATTATTAACATTTAGTGGCGGTAAAATTCATTGGCTAAGACTAGTTTATGAAATTAAATCATAAAAAATATATTGACATACTTTTAATAATTTATGATCTTGATTAAAACTCTAAAAAATGAGAATGATTAATATGCGTCAAAAGAAACTTAATTAAAAATAAAAGAATATGAAATTAAATCATTAAAATTATTAACATGCCCTTACTAAGTTGTAATCTTGATGACCATGTTTTATAAATGTGAGACAAGAAAAAAAAGAATTAAATAAACAATAATAATGAAGACTAAATTAAATCAAAAGAAAATTATTGACATACCTTAACTACAATCTTGATAAAACATTGAAAAATGGAAATTTATTAAAAAATGTGTGCTAAAAAGAAAAAAAATAATAAAAATCATGTGCGTGTTGTGTGATTATTCCAGATAATATTTAACTTGAATATTCAAGTGAGGTTAATCACATATTAAGAAAGCCCTAGACAACAATGATTGCTTTGTAAAACTAAAGTTATGAATTCATTTGAATTTATTTTTGCATGATTTCTTTATTTATCTCATGATTTTTATTCATTTATGGATAATGACCTGTTTATTTTAAATTGAGAAAAAATATCTTTTTCTTTTATTTCAAAGAAAACGAAGTAAACCACAATGACTCAATGACAAACTTTATCTATTTAAATTTAAGAGAATATTGATTTAAACTACATATCTTATATAAATATATAAAATTCAAAGCTTTTGGTAAAAAAAAAAAAAGAAATTGTCCAATGTGGATAGTTTATATAATTGACATACGAATGATATTAAAAAATAGCCATGTGTCCTCCATTTAATTATTTAATTGATTTAAATTTAAAAAATATTTCAAATACGTAATTATATTTCTTTTCTTTTAAATTTTCAATTTAATTACATACCTTTTTATATTTATGTGATATTTTATAGTCTTCTATGATTAAGAGTTTAACTTAAATTATATTAAATAATAATATTTTTCCTTATTTGTCAAAAGGCTTAATAAACTATCTACAATCATACTTGATTTTATGTCAAATTAAATCATGTGATGAGATTATTCTTTGCAATCTATTATTATTTCCTTTCATAAGTAATTCTTCTTTTAATTCATGGTCAACTTTTCATATTTAAAATTCAAAAATTTCAATATTTTTATAGTTAATTTGCCGGTCAACTACAATTATAAATTAGATGTTAATTTTAGAGATCAATGAAGCTTTTAGGTTTGAGTTTGTATTGAAAAATTTTTACAACCCATTTTTTGTTGATATATTGTTTTGCATATTCAAATGATCTTATGATTGCGTCTTTGCATGCATATTTTGTTTTGTACGGTGCAATATTTTATTTGCTTAAATTTTTTGGGATTCATATATGAGGTTTTAGTGATTTTTTGCAATTCGATTTATGTATTACTTTTTATATTATGAAATACAATATGTGCTTTATATAAAAATCTATAGCAATTTGATTTTATATACAAGTGGTCTTAGTCCAAGTATATAGAGAGTTGATGTTAAGAAATTATAGACTATTATAAAAGTCCAAAGGAGTAATTATTTGTCTTGATTAGGAGTAAAATAATTCTTGATAGTTAGATTTTGATTCTTTATATGCTTCATATAAAAATCGCTCTACTCATGAGGTTTTGAAATGGATTAAGGAGGATATCAAAAGAACATTTAGCAATTGCAAAAGAATTACCAAAGATGCTATCAGCTTGGCATTTTTTTCAAACTTAAGGCATCATTCAAAAAATATTTGATTGATTGTTTCTTTAATAGTCTTCAAGTTACAAAATAGATGTTATAATTTATTTTTAATTTGATTCTAGATTTCTTCCTTTTTTTTTATTGTGAGCTCCAGTTGATTTGCAATATTAATTTTTGATTTAGCATGTTTTGTACTAATAACTTGGATAAATAATTAATTGACTTTTTGTGCTATTACAGTTGTTTACTAAATTTCATATAAAATTTCTTTCCATTTTAGTTAATATTAGGTTTATTTATATATATGATTTATCAATTTTTCATTTTTAGTCTTAATAAAACGTATGATTAACGGCACATATTAGGGTCTCAACTCTCAATGTTAATAGATTAGTTACCACAATAAGCAAGCTAACAAGTTATAACATATTAATTTCAATATTAATAAAAAGAATATAGACTAAAATTAGTCAATGTTTAATCTAATAAAAATTTATTAATTAGGGAAAGTTTACTTTAATATTTTTTAATAGGAAAACAAATAAAAATGACTCAATATTTTAATTTAAAATAATAAACATGAGAAAGGGAGAGCATCGATGGTTAAGATTTTACTATATCATCTTTTCTCAATTCATATTAATTTCAATGTTAACAACAAATACCGATTAAAAGTAATTGATATTTGCTGAGAACTTGACTTAGTGGCAAAGAAAGGTCTGAGAACCTCGAAGTTATAGGTTTAAGTTTCATTATACGTGGGTTTGATTCAATTTTATGTTTGAATTTACTTTTTATTATTCAATGATTTTTTTATATATTTCAAAAATAAAAAGTAGCTAATGTTTAATTTAATAAAAATTAATTACTTAAGGACTTACTTTAATAACACTTCAATATGATTAATAAGAAAATAATAAAAAATTGATATTTTTATTTGAAATAAACATGAAAGAGAGGGGATTTTTTTCACTACTTAGAAAATAGTGTATATCTCTATTTTTTTACGAATATTTAAGGTTTTGCCACATCATTTTTTAATTTTTAGAAGCAAATTAAATAAAAAATTTAAAATTTCTACCATATTCACTTTAATTATATACTCTCCCTCTCATCCCAAAAGAAAATATTCTTTTTCCACCATGTTATCATATTGGATCGTCAACAAGCAACAAAAAAACATTTGACATACAACCAAAAGATGGAAAGTTGGAAGCAACCAACCAACAAATTATTTCACTCTTTTATCCTATTAAGTATCATCTCTGTCATTTTTTTCAACAAATTTCAATCTTTCAATATTTAATTTAATAAAAAAATTTCTAACTTAAGGAAAGTTTAGTTTAATAAAAGTATGTATATATAAAAGTTTGTGATTATTGCATTGAAAATGTATAAAACCTAATAAGCTTAGGTTTGACCTCACTCCAATTGGGTTTTTTTTATATATTTTCAGGTCCTTCCTAACTATTGTTTGGTAATTCTTATATTAGTAATTCTTCATAGTTTGATTGATCTCATCAATTTCCTTCATTAAGTGAATAAGGCAAAGAATAAAGCAAATTACATAACATTTGACAATCCCAAGCCTTACAAGTAACTAACCTTTAGCTCTTGAGACGTGTGTTTTAATTGTTATAATTTGGGATAGTAGCATTCATCGACAAAAATGTAGAGGCTGCAAAGCTTTTGAAAGACACCATCTCCAGAGGGGTTAAAGCAATATATAATATTGATTTACATCATTAATAACCAAAATTTTCTAATAAAGTAATTCTTCTTAGATATTTACTGCATCCATATATTTACATGGTTATGGTTATAAAGTCCATCATCATAGTTTATGATATACATATTTGTTCTTATTTATGTAGGGACTTTACAGCCATGGATTTTCTCCTTGCTAAATTTGATGAATCGTGGGACACTCCAACAAAGCTTGATGAGAAAATGAAAGACCTAAAGAGAAAACAGGTGGAACTAAATGCTCTAAAAGGAGACACAGAGTCAAGAACAAGCACAGAGCTGCATCCGAGAAAAAAACTAAAGAAAGAAGTTGAGTTATGGCTCGGGAATGTTGAAACAATAAACAGCAAAATCCAAGACCTTGAACAAAAAATTGGAGAAAGTAGTTTTGTCTCACGTGGATTCCTCAAAGGAGATGTTTTGAAGAAGATACAAGAAGTTGATGAACTTTTTCAACGGGGTAGGTTTCGCGACGGTTTGGTAGTTAACAATCCTGGGTGGATTGGACAAGCTCTATCAACCACAACTTTATTCGGTGGAGCTGCAAAAACTTGTATGGAAGAAATTTGGGCCTACTTGATGAATGATGACATTCAAAAGATTGGAGTTTGGGGGATGGGAGGAATAGGGAAAACAACCATCATGAAGCTCGTACACAACCAGCTATTGAAAGAGACTGAAAAATTTGACATTGTGATCTGGATCACTGTATCAAAGGGGGTGAACATCATTAAACTACAAAATAGGATTGCACGTGCAATGAATGTAACCCTTCACGAAGATGAAGATGAAACAATAAGAGCAGGGATGATATACGAAATGTTGGCTCGTAAAGGCAAGTATGTGTTAATCCTTGATGATCTGTGGGACAAACTTTCTCTTGAAGAAGTAGGCATCCCCGAGCCTTCTAATGGGAGCAAATTATTGGTAACAACTCGGTTATTAGATGTGTGTCACTATTTGGATTGCCGAGAAGTTAAAGTGCCGACTCTTTCAAAACCAGATGCATGGAGGTTGTTCACGGAAAAAGTAGGTCGAGATGTTTTGAATCATCTAGATCTATTACCCCTTGTGAAATCTGTTGCTGAAGAATGTGCCGGTTTGCCTTTGGCTATTGTTACAATAGCAAGCAGTATGAAGGGTGTACGTGACATTCATGAGTGGAGGAATGCACTCTTTGAATTAAACAGACGAGTGAAAAGCGTGAATGGGATGGAAGAGAAGGTATTTCAACAACTTCAGTTCAGCTATGATCGTTTACAAGATGAAAAAGTGAAGCATTGCTTCCTCTGCTGTGCATTATATCCTGAAGATTGGGAAATAAATACAGATAAACTTATAAATCTGTGGATTGCTGAAGGGCTTGTGGAAGAAATGGATAGCATACAAACGGAGATTGACAAGGGGCATACCATACTGAATAAACTCAAAAACAGTTGTTTGATAGAAAGTTGTATGATAGAAAACAGTAATATAGATAAAGGTCAAGTGAAGCTGCATGATGTTGTACGGGACATGGCATTACGCATCACAAGTGTAAGACCACGATTCTTGGTGAGAGCTGGCATGCTATTGAAAAGAATACCTGATGTGCGAGATTGGAACGAAGATTTGGAGAAAGCTTCATTGATGTGTAATTTGGAATTACAAATTCCATCCCAAATGCCTTCCCCAAAATGCCAAAAGCTCACAACATTATTGATGTGCCGATGCAAGATAGAGAGCATTCCAGAGTGTTTCTTTGAGCAAATGCATGGACTTAAGGTTCTTGATCTTTCTGAAAATCTTATTAAGAATTTACCAAATTCCATCTGTAATTTGGAAACTCTCACTACATTATTGCTTGGTTGGTGTGAACAATTAGAGAAGGTGCCATTTTTTTCAAAACTTCAAGCTTTAAGGAAGTTAGACCTTAGAGGAACAAAAATCAAGGATATACCTCATGAGATGGAAAGGTTGGTAAATCTCAAATATCTTGATTTGAGTTACACGAAAATAACAGAGATGGCCGATGGAATGTTGGCAAACTTCACATCCCTTCAGCACTTATCAATACTTGGATTTGATTATAAATTATTCGTGAGCGAAGAGGAAATAAGTCGATTAATGAGGAAGTTGGAAATCTTTGAAGGGTGTTTGTTTGACTGGAATGAGTGGAACAGTTATGCCCAAGCTTTGCATGCTCGAGAAAGATGGCCTCGTCAATACTTCATTTTAGTGGGTGATCGATTAATGTGGGATGATTTAGACAATAATTCGAAAAAATACATTGAATTAAAAGGTTGTGACATGATCTGTACAAATGGTATTAAGATCCTATCTGATGTTGAGGTTTTGACTATTGTGGAATGCACCGTGGATTTGTGTGAAGAAGAGTCATTTTTCTCATGGTTTATCCCAGTGCCACATAATAATTTTTCATTTCTTTCTCGGATTGTGATAATTACCTGTAAAAAAATAAAGAAGTTGTTCTCGTCCAATTGGGTGCTGCACAACCTCCAAAATTTGAATACTTTACGTGTTGAGGATTGCTGCGATATGGAAGAAATAATAGCATCAGAGTCAGAGTCAGAGTTGGAGGGAGAAGGAAATGGAGTTGCTATCAAGCTTACTCTTCCAAGATTAAAGAAATTGGAATTGTGGGATCTACCAAAATTGAAGAGCATTTGTGGTGCAAATGGAGTAGTGGTTTGTGATTCTATTGAGGAGATTGTTGTACGTGATTGTCCAAAATTAAAGAGGATACCTCTGAATCTTCCGTTGCAAGATGATGGCCAACCATCTCTTTCTCCTTCTCTTACAATTATTGAAGCATACCCAAAGGAGTGGTGGGAATCGGTGGAGTGGAACCATCCAAATGCCGAGTCTTTGTTGGATCCCTACATTTGACATGTAGTTGCATGTTCGTTGAAATGCTTGACCACTACAGCGGTCACTTTTTTCTTTGATCAAATACCCGATCACAATGGTAGCTTATTTCTAACATTTCCTTTTCATTCTTTCTTTTTTCTTAATCCTTTTCTATTTTCACTTTCTTATATGTTAATATCATGCTTGACCTTTCCAGTTTTCTTTGAGATCTTTCAGCACACCAAGGATTATTTGTTTTGATTATATGGCAGCAGCAGCAATAGCAACGGCTCACGCACTTTGATGTTTATAACTCCCTTGATGCATGTTCTTTTCAAGTCTAATATGTTTCTGCCCTTCTTGTTGATGTTTATAGGATTCGTGAGAATTTAGGTAAGGATGAATAAATTTAGGTCGAATTCTTCAATTGCTCATATTTGGATTGATTCTTTTCTGAATCATCTTGATAAAACTAATTCTTTTTTCACAAAAGTTTTCATCAAGTTATTTATGGCAATTCCTTAACATGCTTTGTTCAAATTCAAAATCTTTACAGATAATGCTTTATTGAAATTCATATAAACAAGTAAAGCACACGTTTCAAATAAAGATGAAAGGTTGTCTTGATTTTCATCGTGATTTTGAAGAACTATGCATTAAGCTGGGTATAATTTCTTCAAAAACAAACTCGAGGGTTAATGTTTTCTTTTTTTGCTTTATATTGTCATTATATATAATTCTAATTAATGTTTTTTGTGTTGTTATCTTTTCTTAGGTACATAACCTGCTCCAGGATTAGAAATGGCAAATGCTCACTCTGGAATGAAGTAAAGTAGAATAGTAAATTTCACTCCTCTGGTGAACACCAGTGTTCCTCTCAATTCGCTCAAATCATCTTCACCAACTTTAGAATTACTTCTGTTTTGTAGTGTAATATTTATTGGCTGTGTACTTTGTTTGATGTCTGTTACAAAAACATATCAAGAATTTCTCGGTATTAATCTTCGAAAACTAAATGCTCTCTATTTGATTGTCAGCCAGATTCTTTTTACCCTTAGTTCTGCTGCAAAGTTGTTGATTGTATTTCCTTTGCTCAAACATATTTTTTTGAAGTAAAGATGCTTAATTTCAAAAATATTTGGTGAAGTTGCAAAGAACATTGTGAACAAAATTTGGGCATACTTGGAGGATTGGGGTTAGGGGAGGAATGAGTAAAACGATGGTTATGGATTTGAAAGAGTTACGAGCAGCAAAAAAAAAAAAAAAAATCTAGAGAAGGTTTCTAGCAGTAAGTGTAACATTCGTTAAAGTACAAGTTCGGAAAAAGAGTTCTATTGAAATGCATTAATCTGGATCAGCAAACTTATTATTTAGATGCTTTAGTTTTTTAGTATCTTAAAGCTCAAAATGCATGAATATTTTGATCCTGCAATTGCCATGAGGCAGGATTACGAACTGAAAAACCAATGTAATATGCGATTTGAACTGAAATTGCTGGAAATTTATTAAAAGGGGTTCTTAATTTAAAGTCTATTTCTATTTTTAAAATTGTTGTTACAATCAGTTATAGCTGAAAATTCATGTGTAAATTTCAAAATTTTTTTTTCCAGGAGTCTATATTTTTTATCAAGAAACTAGGCATACCTCTATATCACTATCCAAACTCAGATTCTTCGTTGTGTTAAAATGATGCAACCTTAAAAAATATCACGAATGTGGAAATCTCTCTTACGAATGTTGACTATTACACGATGAAAATATATTTTTGACAAGTAGTAATAAGAAAATGAAGAATGTGTTCCAAAAGCGTCAACAACATGGAGCTTAGAATTAGAAATCATGTTAATCCGAGCAAGACCATCTTTTATGCAGGGACTTAACTGAACAAGTAGGCCAAGTTTTTTAAGTTGGAAATACTAGTGTTGATGATGAATTTGTAAAGCGTTAAATTTTATATTAAAAAAATATATGAATATAATATGATAAATATGTAAAAATTTAAATTTAAATTTATAAAATATTTTTTATTAGATAAAATTATAAAATTTTTAAATTAAGATAGGTAATATTTTTTAAGTTAAATATGAATTTATTTAAATAAAAGCGACTGTCAATCGATGTGAACTAATCATCAGAAGGGATGGTTTGGAAATTATTTTTTGTTTTTGTACTTGTTTTCTATTTGTTTTGTGGAAAATTCACCTCAAAAGTTTGATATTTTGTAAAAATAATTATATTAAAAAAATGGGAAAAGTAATAAAGAAAAAGATCTGTGACAATATTTTCAACACGTACGAAGAAATTTGTTTCGTATGGCGAGGCAATTGATGATTGGTTAACTGACAGCAAATGACGGATTAGTATTTTGTTGTTTACAGCTAGAAGCCTATGAAAGTTTGCTGTTCTATTTTGTCATTGGTAGTGAATTCTACCTCTTGTCGTGTGAAACAAACTATTAAGCCAAAAAAATCAACGTTGACGGCTATTTGTAATCAAACCTGTGGAACCCATCATGAAAGTGACACCACAGCTAGACTCATAAATGTGGTTTATTTCTATTCAAGCTCTTGCAGATGCAACAGCCTACCTAGGAGCTCAACTAAAGGTGGCTATAAGGTAATTTAATTACGGTACTCTATTTCTTTTTCATGCTTTTCATGATTTTAGTTTTTCTTTTCTGTTTCATTAACGCTATACCTTTACTTCTTTCACTGCTGATATTGGCTTTTTTATTTCTGGTACTCTGTTTCTTTTTATGCTCATAAATTGGGAGAAATTGTTTTCTTTTATTTCATTCTTATTATGATTTGTTTTCTCTTCTTTGTTTGATATATGCTATTCTTTTTCATCTTTCACTTAGGGTGTCTTTAATTTAATTTTCAATGACTAAAGTTTTCCAATATATTTGATAATTCAAGTTTAAAAATCAATTTAACTTTTACTTACAAAAAGTGTTAAATATCTTAAAATAATTAGATATTTTCTGTGTTTACAAACTTTAACTCCTGACTTTAATTTGAGTCTCATACAAAAAATAATTAAGATCAATTATATTTTATAAATTTGATATTGTTTATATGGACTAGATTTATCTATTTAAGTATGCATGTAGATACATAAATTAATATTAATAAATTACTATTATTATCAGTGTATATATAATATATATATATATATATATATTAAATATATCAAGTCATAAAGAAATTAAAAGCTTGTAAAAACCTGACAAATTTCAAAATATATGATAAACAATGTTATTGAGCTAAAAAGAGATGAAATTAATCAAAAAGAGCAAAATCTCGATATAACGACTACTATATTTTTTTTTTTCAAAGATTTTGACTTTTATATATTTATTTAATATAAATAAAAATAAAAAATTAAGAAAATACATACGAAATAACTAAAAATAAATAATAGAATAAAAAACACAAATAACAACAAAACATCAAAACCCTCAAAAAATAAATGAAATATTCATGCATTCATGAAAATAATCTTCAACAGGCCTTGAAAATCTTGAAAGTAGTAAGACATGCAAATTAATTAATTAATTAATTAATTAGATTTTGCCCCGTGTTATGGCAATATACATTATTAACATTTGGTGGCAGTAAAATTCAATGGCTAAGACTAGTTTATGAAATTAAATCATAAAAATGTATTGACATACTTTTAATAATTTGCGATCTTGATTAAAACTCTAAAAAATAAAAATGATTAATATGTGTCAAAAGAAATTTAATTAAAAATAAAATAATATGAAATTAAATCATTAAAGTTATTAACATGCCCGTACTAAGTTGTAATCTTGATAACCATGTTTTATAAATGTGAGACAAGAAAAAAAATTAAATAAACAATAATAATGAAGACTAAATTAAATCATAAAAAATTATTGACATACCTTAACTTAACTACAATCTTGATAAAACATTGAAAAATGGAAAATTATTAAAAAGTGTGTGCTAAAAAGAAAAAATAAAATAAAAATCATGTGCGTGTTGTGTGATTATTCGAAAATCGAATTCATATATAATGTTAAACTTGTATATTCAAGTGAGGTTAATCACATACTAAGAAAGCCCTATACAACAATGATTGCCTTGTAAAACTAAAATTATGAATTCATTTGAATCTATTTTTGCATAATTTCTTTATTTATCTCATAGTTTTTATTTATTTAAGGACAATGACCTATTTATTTTAAATTGAGATAAAATATCTTTTTCTTTTATTTTAAAAAAGCAAAAAAAGTTACTAAACCACAATGACTTGATGACAAACTTTATTTGTTTAAATTTAAGAGGATATTGGTTTAAACTACATATTTTATATAAATATATAAAATCCAAAGCCTTTGGCAATAAAGGAACTTGTTCAATGTGGATAGTTTATATGATTGACATATAGATGATCTTATAAAATAGCCATGTGTAATGTATTTAATTTTTATTTAATTTGATTTAAAATAAAAAATTCAAATAATTAATTATATTTCTTTTTCTTTTAAAATTTCAATTTAATCACTTACCTTTTTGCATTTATATGATATTTTATAGTCTTCTATGATTCAGAATTTAACTTAAATTATATTAAATAATAATATTTTTTTTTATATTTGTCAAAAGGCTTTAATATAAATTTACACTGTCTACAATCATACTTGATTTTATGTCAAAATAAATCATGTGATGAGATTATTCTTTGCAATATATTATTATTTCCTTCCCTAAGTAATTCTTCTTTTAATTCATGGTCAACTTTTCATATTTAAAATTCAAAAATTTGAATATTTTTATAATTAATTTGTTGATCAACTATAGTTATAAATTAGATGTTGATTTTAGAGATCAATGAAGGTTTTAGGTTAGAGTTTGTATCGAAAATTTTTTATAACCCATTTTTTGTCGATATATTCATTTGCCTATTTGAATGATCTTATGATTGTGTCTTTGCATGTATATTTTGTTTTGTATGGTGCAATATTTTATTTGCTTAATTTTTTTGGGATCCATGTATAACTTTTTGGTGATTTTTAGCAATTCGGTTGATGTATTACTTTTTATATTATGAAATACAATATGTGCTTCATATAAAAATCTATAGCAATTTGATTTTGTATGCAAGTGGTCCTAGTCCAAGTATATGGAGAGTTGATATTAAGAAATCATAGACTATTATAAAAGTTCAAAGGAGTAATTATTTGTCTTGATTAGGAGTACAATAATTTTTATAATTAGATTTGATTCTTTATATGCATCATATAAAAATCACTCTACTCATAAGGTTTTGAAATGGATTAAGGAGGATATCAAAGGAAGATTCAGCAATTACAAAAGAATTGCCAAAGATGCTGTTAGTTTGGCTTTTTTTTTTTTTTTTTCAAACTTAAGGCATCATTCAAAAAATACTTGATTGATTGTTTCTTTAATAGTCTTTGTGTTACAAATGAGATTTTATATTTTATTTTTAATTCAATTGTAGTTTTCTTTTTTTGGTGAGCTCCAGTTGATTTGCAGCATTATTTTTTGATTTAGCATGTTTTATACTAATAACTTCGATAAATAATTAATTGATTTTTTGTGCTATTATAGTTGTTTACTAAATTTCATATAAAATTTCTTTTCATTCTAGTTATTTTTAGGTTTATTTTTTTATATGAGTATGTTTGGAGATGATGTGAATAAATTTTAATTATGTCATATTTTTCTTTTATTTTTTATTACAAAATCAAAATACAAACATATTTTTGTTTAATTATTTATTATAAAAATAAAATACAAACAATATTGTATTTATAAATTTTCTAATGATATTTTAAGCATAATGTTATCTCATTTTATGAATTTATTAATAGTATTTTTAAATCTATAAGCATTGCTTTTATTAATTTTCTCAAATTTTAATTAAATTTATTTTAGATAAAAATGACTTTTATGTTATGCAGTTATATCGTATTGCCATTGTAATTATTTTTCTAGGATTGGAAGATGTAGCTAGAGATGCAAGTGAAATACAAGAATATGGATTCACAATTTTTTAGATTTCTTCAACTCAAATCAGTACATATAATTTTACAACCCAAAATATATAATTAAAACTCTTTATCATTATTTCTTTTTTAGTTTTGATAATTTCATAGTTGTTCTAATTTTTATATTTTAGCCCATGCAATCGTGTAAAAATCTACTACCAAATGCAAATTGGTGTCAAAACATTCATTTTTTATCGAATTAATTATATTTATTTTCTTTTAAATATAAATTTATCATACATTTTTTTAAATTAATTTTTTAAAAATATTAAATGTATAATTGAATATCAATCAAGTTGCTAATTCTGATTTACATAGCCTTCTACGAGTAGTTGATTCACTGTTTCTTTGCTTTTACATGAGTTTTGCTATTTTCTTCACTACTTTCTTTTTTCTTTTCTATTCAAGGTCTTGTAGAAGCATCGGCCAGTCTAGGTGCTCAACCTAAGGTAGGAAATTTAATTTTTGGTATTTTTTTTTCTTTTTCATGCATGTCATGATTTTGTTTTCTCTTTTCAGTTTCATCAATAATATCCATTTTCATCTTTCATTATTGATACTGGCTTTTTACAATTCTTTGTTTAAGATTTTATTTTAACTTTGTTAATTTTGTGGTTTGTTAGAAACATAAATGTTATGTAACATTAGCAATGATAAGCATTCTCTAATATTATTTTATTAAAAATTATCAAATTAAAAAAATAAAACAAAAAAAAATAATTTTAATCAATAATATCAAAATATCTATAAAATATTTTAAAATATTTTAAAATTTATAAAATATTTTAAAAGGAAAAAGAAGAAAAATTAAATAAAAACTGATAAAAAGAGAAAAAAAGAAAATAATTTGACAGTAGTATATTCTTGATATTAAGTTGACGAGATAAAAATAATTTAGAATCTAAAAATACTTATCAAATATATAAAAATAAAAATAATAAAAAAACACTTGGCATATACTTAATATCAAATGAGTTTCACAAAAAATATAAAATAGTGAAAAATATAAAAAAAATATAGAAGACCAGAACGTAATAGATCCATGAAAATTCACTTAGAATTGTTTATAGCAAAAAATACATGGTAATATGGTATAATAGAATTTACCCACAACAATATAAAGGCTGCAAGGCTTTTGTAAGACACCATCTCCAGAGTCCAGAAGAGTCAAAGAATATATAATATTGACTCACATCCTTAATAATCGACTTGTCTAATTAAAACATGCTCCTTAGAAATTTACTTCATCTATATATTTACATGCTTATGGTTATAAAGTCCATCAAAATGGTTTATGATATACATATTTGTTCTTATGTACGTAGGGACTTACATCCATGGATTTCTTCCTTACTAAAACCATGTTAAGAAATTGTCGGCATTAATCATCTAAAACTAAATGTTCTCTATTTGACTGTCTCCCAGATTCTGTTACACTCAATTCTGTTGCAAAGTTGTTGACTGTATTTCCTATGCTCAAACTATTTTTAAAGTAAAGATATTTCATTTCCAAATTCATTAGTGAAGTTACAAAGAAATTTATGAACGAAATTTGGGCATATTTAATGGATGATGGGAGTTTGGGGAATGGGAGAAGTGAGTACAACGATGGTCATGGAATTGAAAGAGTTACCGGTTGCAAAAAAACAAATATATAAATAAATATATATATATATATATATATATATATATATATACATAAAATCTATAGAATGTTTCTAGCAGTAGGTGTAACATTAGTTCAAGGACAAGTTGGGAAAAGAGTTCTATTGAAATGAACTAATCCGGATCAGCAAACTGAATATGAACATGAACAGATTGGGCTCAATTGCAATTGGATTCTGAACAAAATAAGGTGTTTACATACGAAAGACTTCGATAAATTTTTATGAGAAAATCAAAGACTTTATATCTTTTTAAACTAAAATAATTTATTTTTAAAATAGTTTACATTTAAATTAAATTTTATAAAAAAAAAGTTATATTACAATCTATATCCTTATGCCTATTCCATCTTATTTCAACTTTAAACTTTTTGAACACACTAGCAGTGCTTTTAATTTAAATTCTTCTATTCAACATACTTTATTGAAATTATTGAAATTATTGAAATTAATACTTTAAAAAATACAAAAAAGATGTAAAACTTTTTTGATGTAATTTTATCCTTCCCCTAAAAAAATATTATAATTAATGTATAATAACTTGATCATATAATTTATAAATACACGATTAATCAAATCTTAATAAATTAAATTGACTAATAATGTATTTGACAAATGAGTATATGTTTAACATTTTCTTAGATAATTATCTGAATATTTGATTTAGTAATTAATATATATATTTTATTAAAAAAATACAATCCTTTTTTTTTTCAAATAAAACAAGGTTTAAGTTAATATTTCCTCTTTAGAAAGGAGAAAAAGAAAGTGGGTACAAATATCTATGAATTTGTTCGTACAATTGGCGAAGAATGTAGAATTTTCTCAACAAAATACAAAAAACACAAACCGTATAATCCAAATAAAGATACGAAAAAACATTATTAAGTATCTTCTTCCTCATAAATTCAATGTTGTTATTATTCTTTGAGTTTAGAAAGTAAGGTCACGTGGCTGTTTATGACCTCAAGTGTTGAAGGGCGATGCTCCAAGCAATGCCTTAGTTATTTGTTTTTGTATATAATTTAAAATTATTAAATTTCAATTATAAGATGGTTTTTTTCCTATGATTTAACCTGAAACTGCTAACGAAATATTGAACCAAAAAAGTCAACAAAGACAGCTATTTGCTTTATTCATGCCGTAAGGAAACTACCATGAAAGTGGCACCAAGACCATAACAATTGACTTGTAATTTGCTTGAATCATCCCTTGTGCCACCTACCATGCAAGTAGCTCCAAGACCAAGACTATAATAATTGACTCATAATTTTGGTTTATTTCCTCGTTGTTTCCTGGCATTTGCCTTTTTCTTCTTAAATCCCACATTATTTTTTTTTCCTTCGGTGAATATCAATCAAGTTACTAGCACAGATTTACATAGCCTTCTTCCAGGAGTTGATTCACTGTTTCTTTGCTCAATACACTTCTTCTACCGGGGTTCTACTCTTTTCTTCACTGCTTGCTTTTGTTCTTTTCAATTCAAGGTCTTGCAGAAGCATCAGGCAGTCTAGTTGCTCAAGGTAGGAAATTTAATTTCGGTATTCTGTTTCTTTTCATGCTTGTCATAATTTTGTTTTCTCTTTTTCTGTTTCATAATGTTATTCCTTTTCCTCTTTCACTACTAATATTGGCTTTTTACAATTCTTTGTTTGATGATTCTCATTTTAACTTTGTTAATTTTGTGATTCGTTACAAACATGAGTGTTATGATCATGCAATGAGATTAAAAAAAATCTTAGAAAATGTGTTGAAGTTAATCACTTCGGCTTTAGGTTTTGGTAATGGTAACAGTAAAAGCCTTGAAAATTGATAACAGTAATTAAGAGCTTGCTGAATTTCAAGGCCAAGGTTCTAACTTCTTAATTGTTGAGAACTGTGTTTTGGTGATATAAGTTAACGAAATCATTATTACCTTTGAAGGGAAGAAGAAATGGGCAAGACCAGAATGTAATTAAAATATGCTCCTTCGAAATTTACTGCATCTATATATTTACATGGTTATGGTTATAAAGTCCATCAAAATGGTTTATGATATACATATTTGTTTTATGTATGTAGGGACTTTACGGCCATGGATTTTCTCCTTAATAAATTTGATGAATCGTGGGACACTCCAACAAACCTTGATGAGAAAATGAAAGACCTAAAGAGAAAACTGGAGGAACTAAATGCTCTAAAAGGAGACACGGAGTCAAAAATGAGCATAGAGCTGCGTCCAAGAAAGAAACCAAAGAAAGAAGTTGAGTTATGGTTCAAAAATGTTGAAAGAATAAACGGCGAAATCCAAGACCTTGGACAAAAAATTGGAGAAAGTAGTTTTGTCTCACGTGGATTACTCAAAGGAGATGTTTTGAAGAAAATACAAGATGTTGATGATCTTTTTCAACGGGGTAAGTTTCACGATGGTTTGGTAGTTGATGACCTTGGGTGTATTGGACAAAAACTACCAACGACAACTTTACTCGGTGAAGCTGCACAGATCTGTATGGAAGAAATTTGGGCCTACTTGATGGGTGCTGATGTTCAAAAGATTGGAGTCTGGGGAATGGGAGGGTTGGGTAAAACAACCATTATGAAGCACATAAACAACCAACTTTTGGAAGAGAGTGAAAAGTTCAACAAAGTTATATGGGTCACTGTATCAAGCGAGATGAGCATCTCTAAATTACAAAACAGCATTGCACGTGCAATGGATGTACCCCTTCGTGAAGATGAAGATGAAACAATAAAAGCAGGGAGGGTAAACGATATGTTGGTTCAAAAAGGAAAGTTTGTGTTAATCTTGGATGATGTATGGAAAGAATTTACTCTCGAGGAAGTTGGAATTCCAGAGCCTTCTAATGGGAGTAAGTTGGTGATAACAACCCGAATGAAGAAGGTGTGTCACCTTTTGGGTTGTCGAGAAGTTACAGTATCTACTCTTTCAAAACCAGATGCATGGAGCTTGTTCTCTGAAAAAGTAGGTCAAGATGTTTTAAATCGTCTAGATCTATTACCCTATGCGAAATCTGTTGCCGAAGAATGTGATGGTTTGCCCTTGGCACTTGTTACAATAGCAAGCAGCATGAAGGGTGAATGTGACATTCATGAATGGAGGAATGCACTCAATGAATTAAAAGAACATGTACAAAGTGTAAATGAGATTGAAAAGGTATTTCAACGACTTCAGTTCAGCTATGATCGTTTACGAGATGAAAAATTGCAGCACTGCTTCCTCTGCTGTGCGTTGTATCCCGAAGATTGGGAAATAGATACAGATGAGCTTATAAATCTGTGGATTGCAGAAGGACTTGTGGATGAAATGGGTAGCATGCAAGCAGATATTGACAGGGGGTATACCATACTGAAAAAACTCAAAAACTGTTGTTTGATAGAAAACACTAATGTATCTGGAGGTGGAGTGAAGCTGCATGACGTTGTGAGGGACATGGCATTACGCATCACAAAAAGAAGATTCTTGGTGAGAGCTGGCATGCAATTGAAAAGGATACCTGATGTGGAAGATTGGAATGAAGATTTGGAGAAGGCTTCATTGATGTGGAATACACAATTACAAATTCCATCCCAAATGCCACCCCCGAAATGCCAAAAACTCACGACATTATTGTTGTCTGGATGCTTTGTACAGAGTATTCCAGAGTGTTTCTTTGAGCAAATGCATGGACTCAAGATTCTGGATCTTTCTGATAATCCTATTGAGAGTTTACCAAATTCCATCTCTAATTTGGAAACTCTCACCACATTATTGCTTGGTTGGTGTGTAGAATTAGAGACGGTGCCATCTTTTTCAAGACTTCAAGCTTTAAGGAAGTTAGACCTTGGAGGTACAAAAATCAAGCATATGCCTCATGGGATGGAAATGTTGGAAAATCTCAAATATCTTGATTTGAGTTGCACGCAAATAACAGAGATGGCCGATGGAATATTCGCAAAATTGACATCCCTTCAGCACTTAACAGCATATGTAGCTGATTCTTGTGATAAATTTTTTGTGAGAGGAGAGGAAATAGGTGGATTGAGGAAGTTGGAAGTATTTGAAGGGTGTTTATCTGACTGGAATGAGTGGAACAGTTGTGCCCAAGGTTTGCATGCTCGAGAAAGATGGCCTCGTCAATACATCATTTATGTGGGTCATCAATCTGATCAGGAAGACTATTTCGGGGGTTCGAAAAAAGTCATTGAGTTACGTGGTTGTGACATGGTATGTACAATTGGTATTAAGATCCTATCTGATGTTGAGGTTTTGAATATTAGGAAATTGTCTGTGAATTTGTGTGAAGAAGAGTCATTATTCTCATGGTTTATCCCAATGTCACATAACAATTTTTCCTCTCTTTCTCGGATTGATATACGTGGTTGTGGAAATATAAAGAAGTTGTTCTCGTCCAATTGGTTGCTGCACAACCTCCAAAATTTGAATACTTTAGAGGTTGGTGTATGTTGGAATATGGAAGAAATAATAGCATCAGAATCAGAAGTTGAGGGAGCAGGAAATGGAATTGCCATCAAACTTACACTTCCAAGATTAAAGAAATTGGTATTGTGGTCTCTACCAGAATTGAAGAGCATTTGTGGTGCAAATGGAGTAATGGTTTGTGATTCCATTGAGCTGATTGAAATAACTGATTGTCCAGATCTAAAGAGGATACCTCTGAATCTTCCCTTGCAAGATGATGGCCAACCTTCTCCTCCTTCCTCTCTTAGAAGAATTCTAGCAAATACAGAGTGGTGGGAATCGGTGGAGTGGGACCATCCACATGCCAAGTCTCTGTTGGAGCCCTACCTTGACAAGTTGCCCTGGCAGTTGCCTGTTCGTAGAAATGCCTGACCACTACAGCAGTCAATGTTTCTTTGATCAAATGCCTGACCATAACGTTAGTTTATTTCTGACACTGTCTTTCTTTCCATTTTCACTTTCTTTTATGTTAATCTCATGATTGACCTTTCCAGGTTTCTTAGAGATCTTTCTAGCACACCGAGGATTATTTGTTATGATTATGTCGCAGCAGTAGCAACAGCAACAGCTCACACATTTTGATGTTTGGAACTCTCTTGATGGATGTTCTTTTCAGGTCTGATATGTTTCTGCCTTCTCGTTGATGTTTACAAGGTTTGTGGGAATTTCGGTCAAATTCTTCGACTGCTCATATTTGGATTGAATTCTGTTCTGAATCATCTTGAAAAAACTAGTTCTTTTTTCACAAAAGTTTTAATCAAGTTCTTTATGGCAATTCCTTAAAATGCTCTGTTGAAATTCAAAATCTTTATAGGTAATTCTTTGTTGAAATTCATATAAACATGTAAAGCACATTTTGAAATAAAGATGAAAGGTTGTCTTGATTTTCACCATGTTATTGAAGAATTATGCATTAAGCCAGAAATAATTTCTTCAAAAAAAAGCTTGAGGATTAATGTTTTCTTTTTTGCTTTATATTGTTATTATATGTACTTCTAATTCATGGTTTTTTTGTTGTTATCTCTTCCTAGATACATTACCTACTCGAGGATTAGAAATGGCAATTGCTCACTCTAAGATTGAAGTAGAATTGTAAATTTCACTCCTCTGCAGAAACACCAGAGTTCCTCTCAATTCACTTAAATTATCTTCACCACCTTCAGAATTACCTCTGTTTTCTAGTGTAATCTTTGTTGGCTATGTACTTTGTTTCATGTCTGTTACAAAAACATGTCATGACTTTCTCTCTGTATTAATCATCGAAAACTAAAGTGATTTGGATTTGATTGTTGGCCAGATTCTGTTACCCTTAATTCTGCTGCAAAGCTGTCGGTTATGTTGCCTTTGCAGTATAGATATTTCATTTCAAAATTAATTGGTGAAGTTAGAAAGAACCTTAGGAAAGAAATATGTGCATATTTGATGGATGATGGTATTTGGGGATTGGGAGGAGTAGGTACAACATTATTACAAGCAGAAGCTGGGAAACGAGTTCTATTGAAATGCATCAATATGGATTGGATAAGCAATCACAATGAAAAAAATTGATTGATTGACCCTCAGTTTATGTCCTATAAAGATTTTTGCACTTTAAGTCTAAAGAAGCTCACCAAGTGGCCTCCACTTGCACAAAATAGCTGCATGAAGATTCTTTATCCACTGGCACCTACCATGAAAGTCGCACCAAGACCATAACAATTGACTCTCATTTCTCTTGTTTTTTTCCCTTGCATTTTCCTTGGCACTTTCGTTTCTTCTTCCTAAATCCCACCCTCATCTTTTTTTTCTTTGAGTGAATATCACATGAATCTTCAACTGCTTTTTTGCAAGTAATATCAGTTGTTTCTTTCCCACTGCCTTTGAAAGTGGAGTAATGTGTCACTTTTATTTTTTATATCCCACTTGTTTCTAAATTACTAGGATGATTAAACTGGAACAAGCTGTCCTACTTGTTAATAAATCCAATAAGCAAATGGGATAAAGACAAGTCAATAAATCTACACATAGTTTCAGAGCAGGTTCCTCATAGAGATAAGAAATAAACATATTAACAATAAGGAAGAGCAAAATGATCGTTACAAAACTTTCAACATAGCAAGTTCCAGTTACAGATCATCATTTGGTCAGATTGACAGCTAAAAGATTCTATACCATCCAACACTGATACTTCAAGTGATTATTAGCAACTCCACCATTTATGGATACTGCCGTATTAAAAACCATATAAGGTTTTTGCTCTCCAAGGCTAAGGATCTTTATTGTTTCCTCATCTTCATCTATTTTATCGACCTTCATGCAATCCAAAAGCCCCTCTACTTCTTTGCCATTTCTGATATATGCCTTCAAGAGAGCATGATACATATTCTCTATAATTTCACGAAAGCTTCTGCATCTTCAACTTCTCCATTGTCACCTCATCTCAATATGCTAGATATTAAACTTGCTTTTGGCCTTCAATCCTTATTTTCTGCCTGCAGAGCAAGAGCTTCTTTAAAGCACTCAAAAGCCTTCTCAATGTTGTTCTTATTCACATATCCAGCTGCAACAATAAACCAACTGTTCCGAATTGCAGTCTTCCTTCTCTTGATTATATCCTGTAGCATTGCTTCGGCCTTTTCCACAAAACCTTTCTGACAATATCCAATAAGAAGAACATTTGGCACTCGGAAATCATAATTCTTACAAGATGACTCCCACTCTTTAAGCAGCTTTTCACTTTCTTCAAGCTCGCCAAGCTTCACCAATGAACCCAGCATCCTTACGTAGTTTATGTTGGTGTGCTTCTTACATTTGGCCTTTTGAAGGCCCCACAACAATTTCATTTCATTTAAGTTTCCCAAACTAGCATACATTGAAATCAAACGGTCATAGCCTAGTGCATTTTTGCCTAATTTCTTCTTACATTCCTTCAAATAATGAAGTGCCTTTTCATTAAGACCTGCTTTGATGTAGTGGTTTGCCACTACGGAATAAGTACCCCAATCCATTTGAATGTTCTGTTGGCTTTCCATTTCTTGTAGAACCTTCCCCATGCTGTTATAATCAGCTCTTGCCCCATAAGAATTTATACAAATTCTATAGCTGAACATGTCAGGGGAGACACCATTCATCGTCATCTCCAACAAAACATCAGGTACTTTTTCCAGTTGACCTACGTTGGTGTAGAGGCACATGAGGTTATTGTAGTTGAGAGGAGAGGAAAGAAAACTCATCTCCCTCGTATTCTTCATAAGGGAAAGGGACTCATTGACAAGGCCTTGTCGAACGTAGCAATTTAAAAGGGCACCGTAGGTCTGGACAGTTTTATCTTGGTCTTTCATGCTACAAAAGAAGTTTTCTGCAGACCTTAGGCCATGAACTCTACCAATTAAATCCAACCGCACAGCACAGCCACTAGATGAAAATTTGAGGTCATTGCTACTCATCCATTTAGAAACCTGCTCTGCCAAGAACCCAACATATAAGCATGCAAGAAATATGCAAACTTCAAAACTCATAAATAACGGCAGAGCATTTGGTAATTGAACAGACGATTTTCTACTTTACTGCATCCATGATGGAAATGAATAGTTGCAAGAACAAAGGAAAGACATTTATAGTGTTATAAAAGATATATACTACATGCTTACACGTCTACAGCTAAAGATGAACAGTAGTTTTTTTAATACTTAAGGATTTAAACTTTACTCAATGGAACTAAAAGAGTCGAGGACTCTATCATCAGACCACGCAACTGTTGGCAATTAATAGGCTTTTAGTAAATCTTAGTGGTGAAGTTTTACTTTTTGGTGCCTATCAGGATGGTAGTCTCGAACATAGAGGGATCGCAAAGCTATCAACCTGTAAGCATTGGAGCATTTTCCAGCCTCAAATCATGACATCTTTTTTTATTTTTTTTCAAATTCAAATTTAAAGTTCATTTAAATCAGTGTTGGGGTTATCAATTTCTTTGAGGGTTTAGATTTTTTTGGATAAAAAACAGTTAAGAACAAAATAGCCAGATTTTCTTTTCCTCTCCCTTTTACCATTGTGCTATCATCTTCCATATTCTAACCAATCAAAACATAAGCTATATGACAGAAAATTATCATTCCTTCACTCAAACCAATCAACTCCCTTTACCTCCAAGTCATGACGATGACGCCTACGAGCACGTAAGTCACGGACGATAGGCTGTAGCTGGAATTCGTTGACATTTTTTCCTTCTTTAATCCACTGTTGAAGAACTGGAGCTACAATGCAACTTGGGTCGGCTACAGCATTGATTCTTGAACGAAGGTTGTTTCTTTTTACCCGGTTTGGTTTCGAACAATATGTTCTTGTACTTGCCAACATCATATTTGTTGGTAAAATTTTGGTCTTCTTGTATAAGATTGTGGATAAGGTTCTCGACGCCATTGAAGTCAAGGGCTTTCAGGTTTTGGAACAGGGTTTTGCAGCTGGAGTGATTTATGCACTGTTGGGTCAGCAAAAATTGGGTTTGGACTTTGGGGCCCAAAAAATATCAGCATGAAAATTACATCCTCCTCAAAAAACTTCGCATATTTTCATTTTTATCTTGTCAAAAATTTTCAATTTTGACCTTTTTTATATTTATTATTGAGAAAAAAAAGGAAAAAAATATAATTTAGAAATTTTGAATGAAGTAATTTTCAAAAATATTTTTATAAAAATTCATTATTTAAAATATTTAAAATGATAGATTCCAAAATTAAAAAAACAAAAGCCTAAGGTAAAGAGGTGTAGAGCTTTGAATGACGTGGATATGTACAAGAAAAAGTGAAAAGATTTTGTAATAGAGTAAGGGCCTATTTGAAACCCTCATAGGCCTCTTGTGTGATATATCAATGAGTTTTAATATTTCAATACCTACATTGAAGAGTTTGTCTATAGGGTTATTAATACGAAATTCAGATAAATGATCCATCTCTCAAGTACCTGCATCTTAAAGGTGTTCCAGCAGCAAGATTTAGAAGAATTAATCTGCTGTTTGTTAATTTGGTTCGATTGGAGCTAGATGTTGGTTTTAATGGTTGGAATTTGCTATCACTCTTCCTTGAAAATTCTCATATTCTACAACTTCTTTGTTAATCTGGTTCGATTGTTATTCAATAGGTCAGTGTATGTATTTGAAGAGGACAAAGGATAAAACTGTTTAAAGTTTCCCTAAGCAATTACTACCGTACTAATTTTTGGCATCAGTCTAGCTGCTCCAGGAATTAATTGATATTGGAGATGAAAAGCAGTGGACACACCTGGAAACAAATCACCACTCATTATCCCGAAAGAAAGATTAGGAAAGGTGTGCCCATCTTCCTTCCTTCTCATATCACTTTTTCTCGCAATTTACAGGATATTTAAGGTAGAGAGGGAGGGCACATGCTATTAAACTTGAACATGCAAATTTTCAAACACAATTAGAAAATTAAAAGAATGGATTCTTTAAAATAATTATCAAGAATGGAAACTTATAAAGAAGAAAAGTACTACATTTTATAACACTTTGTTTTTTTCTTTTTAAATTTTGGGCTACACCGATTAAAATTTGAATTCAAGACTCTCATCCTTGAAGTCGTCTCCAATACCACTTTTTTATTTATATTCTTGTTCAATTATATTACAAAAAGCTATGATCAAAACAACATGGTTAGGAAAGTGTTAAAATATGAAGAGCATTTTTTACGGGTTAAGATGAAGAAAGAAAAAACACATGTTAAAGTCTTACAGGTTATGACAAGGGAGGATGAACGATTGGTGGGCTAGTCCCTTTTTGAGGCCAAGTGCAAGAAAACAACTCAAACCAAAATGTAAAAGGAAAAATTAGAGAATTAAGAAATTGAAAAAAAAAAACATATTGTTAGTTTGGTGTCATCCTACATCTAATAAATATTTAATATCATGCAGTCTTATATTTAAGTTGAATCTCTTCATTTACTGTCAACCGATTTTAAATTGAATGCTTAATATGATATCAGAGTCGAAATTTTTTTTTATTATCATTTTCAAATTTATCACATGAAAGATTTTTTTTTATATTTGACTACACATGATGATGGCTTGTTAGTGTAGTGTCATCTTAAATCTAATAAATATCCAATATCTTGTAGACTTATATTCAAATTAGACTCTTTTACTTACTATTAATTAATTTTAAATTATATGCTTAATACATATTATTGATTTTTTCACTTAACTCTATTAATTTATTAAATTTAATATTTTATTAAAAATTTAATTATATTAATTTTATTAAAAAACTTTACAAACTTCATCTAAAAAATTTTATTTTTCTCTGTCCCTTGTAATATGCCATATTGTCCACTTCTTAAATCTTCTTAGGGGAATGGCTATCTAAAATGTCAAAAAACCGTCGACTTTTTAGACAAGCCGGTAGATTTGTGTTTTTAAACTGATTTAGTCGAAGGGAAGAGATTTTTTTTTTTTAATGTAATGGATGTATTACAGTTTGTTTTTGTTTCTTAGGGCTATTGGATGAAATAATTTTTTTATTCTGTTTAACACATTATTATCTTTCTTAGCTACCAGGACACGCTTACAGTTAGTCTATTGAACTTTTTCCAGGGGGCAACCTATATAACCTAAGAAATGAAACATTTAGGAAATAAAGAAATCATTATAAAACACAATCACTAGTTGACTTTGCAAATCCAAATAAAATGTATGAAAAAAAACTATACGACGAATAAGTAATAATTTAATTACAATTAGTTTACAATTTGCTTCGAATATTATACCTTGTGACACTGGGTAACCCAATCTATGAAAGGAAAAAGTTTGGAAATAGAGAAATTAATATAAAACACACTCACTACTTAACCTTGCAAATCCCAACAACAAAATATAAGAAAAAAAATAGGGGAGTAGAGAAATGGGTAAGTAGACCAAAGATTCAATTTTTATTTATTTATTTATTAAATTCAATAAACAATCATGAATAAAAATTTCATTAACTAAACAAACAAATTATTATATAACATATTCATTTATATTCAATTTGTTTTCATTTAGAAATATAAATGAGCAGGTATTTGTTGAACAATTTAAAAAAACTTGATTTCTGTTTATTTATATTTGTTTATTAAACTTAACAAAAATTACAAACAATATTTCATGATTCGTTAAGTCAACGAATAAATTATAAAAATAACAAAATTCATTTATATTTGATATTCAAGTATATCCATAGCTAAACAATGAAGAAGTGATAATTTAATTACCACTAGTTTGCAGTTTGCTTTGAATATTCTACCTTGTGACACATCTAACAATTCTTTTATAAATAAAGTTATCTAACAATTTTTGTTAATAAATTAGGTCGTTTCTCTTGCTTTAATTTACAGTATCCAATCTTCTCCGCACTTTCACTTTTCTTTTTCTTGGCTTTCCACTCCATTTTCCCTTATCCTAAAAATCCAATCAAGACAGACACCATCTATAAATATTGATTCGTCATTTCTTTGCTGCTTAAGTGCTTATTCTTCTTCAACTAGTTAGCATTGAATTGGTTTGCTTCTCCTTATTTGCTATTCCTTTCCTTTGCTATCCTTTCTATATATTCACAAGGTCTTGTAGTAGAAGCATTAATTAGCCATTTGGGAGCCCTCTAAGACAGGTAATTTTCAGTACTAGTTTTAGGTTTACTTTTATGCTGATAAACTAGGGACATTTGACTTGTTTTGTTTCATGGTTTTCATGATTTGTTTTATATATATTCAACTTTAAAAAATTGTTTGCAATCATTTGTTAAATTTAATAAATGAACAAAAAGTAAATATGTTTATGAACTATTCATCAAACAATGTATTTTTTTACACCATTGGTTATAAAAGAACCGAATATAAACAAATTTTGCTATGTTCATAATCTATTCAATTAATTAAAAAATCTTAAAATACTATTCATACTTGTTTGTTAAATTT
Organism: Durio zibethinus; assembly: GCF_047325235.1. Lineage (NCBI taxonomy): Eukaryota > Viridiplantae > Streptophyta > Magnoliopsida > Malvales > Malvaceae > Durio > Durio zibethinus. The sequence goes on from NC_143165.1 coordinate 13,443,602, forward strand.
AATAAATGAATATAAAAAAATAAATTGAGTATGTTCACAAACTTTTTGTCTAACATTCTGAAAATTTACGCTCCTAGGATTTAATTGTTGATAGTTTAATTGATCTTCATTTCCTTTCTTTATTAAATAAAGGAAAAAAAAGAAATGCAAATTGCACTACACTTGACAATATCCTAAACCTTATTATATATTTTGCTTCTTGTTATATTTTGGGTATTTTCTTCCCTGCTTTTTATTTTATTCAAGGGTCTTGTAGAAGCATTAGCTAGATAGGTTGGTAATTTTATTTTTGATATTCTATTTCATTTTATGCTCATAAATAGGGTGAAATTGTTTTCTTTTATTTCGTTCTTGTTATGATTTGTTTTCTTTTCTTTGTTTGATTTATGCCATTCATTTTCATCTTTCACTAAATATGTTGGCTATACAATTTTTGTTTTAGACCAATTTTTTCTAAATATGTATTATAGTATGGAGAAAACTTACATGAAATTCTTTATGTGAACTTTGTGAAGTTTCTTCTTAAAAGTAATTTAATAAAAATTTTAATAAAAAATTCAAACCGATAGATTGATATAATTTAGTGTGAAGATCAATAATATGTAAAAAAATTATTAAAAATATTATTTATAATTCAAATTTGATTGATACTTATTTAACGGTAAAAATTCTATAAACATTTTTACTAAAAATATTAATTCAAAAAAATATATAAAATATTTTAATTTTTTTAAAATTTTGCACACTTGATCTATGTAATGAAACCTTTCAATTTATTGATTTTGATTTTCAATTTTAGTTTTTATTTAATCATTTTTAGTTGAAAACTTCACGAACTTAACCTAAGAAACTTCATCAAAATCTTTCCCTTACAGTATTGCAAGTAGATGATTTAGCACGTAAAAGTATATTGTGTAAATAATTATTACAATAATTAAACAAATTTTATTTTATTTTTAAGTTTCATACAATGGTGTCATATCATATAGATCCGTGGAGCTACCACTAGATATGGATTAGATGAGTCACCACCAATCTTTTTTATCTGAGTGTGATTGGTCACTTGAAACAGATTCTGATTTGCGAAACTAGATTTAGGTTCGAGAGTACGGTTACGTGTGAGGAAGGTTATAGTACCATAACAGCACCCTTCCAAAAGATGGTAACTGTTTGATCTCAAATTATCCAAGCCTTGATCATATTTGTAATTTACCAAATTGTTTAATATTGAAAATTAGTTTAAAATTATCCCAATAGTTTGGTAGCAATTTAAGATAATTCTCTCATCTTAGGAGTGTTCATGGAGACTAATGTCCCACTTTGAAGAAGCTCCGTCATCGAATTTATTAAAGTATTTTATTTTAAAAAATGAGTAAAGTTTCTCAATAGTTTAGTAGGACTTATTTTAAAGCAGATCTCCCAATAGTTTGGTGAGATTTTATTATAAAAAGATTTATAAAAATTTTGAGAATTTCATTAAGTCTCTCAATAGTTTAGTAAAATTTAATTTGAAGCAATTCTCCAATAGTTTAGAGGATAAAAATTATTTTTTATTTTTTTATATTTCTTCTTTATTATTTTCTTTAAAAATGCTTTGTGAAAATTTTTAATAGTTTGGTGGACTCCATAAAATTTAAATGTATAAAATTATCTAATAGTTTGATAAGATTCATGGATTTATTTAAAAAAGATTTCTCTTTTTTTCCTATTTATTTATTATTACATTTAAAAAAAACTTATTTGAAAATATTTTTTTATTTTTGCTTCATTTCCCAAAAGAAAAGAATTTTCTTCTTTAAAATATTGAATTACCAAATACAAATGAATAAATAAACCCATAAAAAATGAAAAAAAAAGATTAAAAAAATAAATAAATTCAAAAAATAAAATAAAAATGAAAAAAGAAAAACCAACAATTGGGTCGGGTAAATACCAGGGTCAACATGCAGATCCTTAGTAGGTTACCCACGTAATTAGATTCTCCAAAATGGTGTCGTTTTGACACCTTATAAAAGTTACTTTTTTGCATTTTTGCTCAGAAGCCCCATGTTCTCCCTCTCTTTAGATTGAGAAGCTCTGACTTTTCTTTAGAAATTTCCTAAGAACACTATCAGAGATTCAACCAAAAACTAAAAAATCCCACTGGTTGTTAGGAAAGTTGTCAAAAAATTTAACTGAAAGCTAGAAAACCTATCGGTTTCTAAAAAAGCCGCTAGAATCCCACCAGAAAATTCAACCTCACCGAAAAGTTCAACTAAAAAATTCAAAAACTCATCTTAAAATTCATCCAAAGCCAGATTTTTCTAGAAAAATCCTAAATTTTCCTAGATTTGCCCAGATTTCTTCAAAAACTCTCCAAAACCTTTATTTTACCTCCAAAAACCTAAACCCAAACCCAAAAACTTCAAATTAAACCCAGATAAAAAATCAAAATCCTAGAAATTCTTTACTACCAAAATTTTTTAGAACACTATCCTAAAAAATCGATCATTTCCTTCAAAAATCAACTATTCTTTCCTTTTGATTGTGAGTCCAATTTATAGGTAGCCTTTAGGAGCATCTTTAAAAAATGGACATAATCATCCCAAGCTTGAATCCTAAGATTGGGTTCTATCCGAGCGTGATCTTAAGTCCCAATTGATTTTAGCAGTTATACTGATTCGATTTTGCATTAAAAACCTTGGCTATGTTGATGGGATTCTGATTTGAAATCTTGATTTCATGTGCAGATTAGAATGAAAGGAAAGGAAAATAAAGATAATAATAATAATAATAATAATAATAATAATAATAATAATAATAATAATAATAATAATAATAATAATAATAATAATAATAATCGTACTGATATATTATAGTATAATAAATATAGTATAATGATAATGATAAGAATAATAATAATATGATAATGTACAATATAATTAGTATAATAATACTAATAATAATATTATACTATAATATTATATTATATTATATTATAACATGCAATACTATATAAAAAATACTAATAATAAAGAAAATCGATCCTGATTGGTCATGTACATAAATAGGTATTTACAGCTGTCCCTCTTTATATATCACTATTAGACAAAAATGATGCAAAGAACTAGATAACCAGTCGTTCAAGTTAAATCAACGAGTGAAAATGATCGGGATTGAACTGTAAGTCAGGAAGATGATCTAGGTTGAACTAAGATTGAATGATTGGTATGATGCTATGAGTTTAAAAGCGATCAAGACCGAGTTAAGGTCGAAGATGAATTACTAGGATGATGTCACGAGTCAAGAAAATGATCTGGATTGAGTCAAGATCAGATGATTGGGACGATATCGTAAGTTTAAAAGTGTCTAAGATCAAGTCGAGGTTGAAGATGAATGACCGAGACAATGCCATAAGTAAAAAAAATGATCTAGACTGAACTGAGATTGGATGATTGAGACGATGCTGTGAGTCTTAAAATGACCAAGATCGAATCGAGGTTAAGGATGAATGATCGAGACGATGCCACGAGTAAGAAAAATGATTTGGACTGAGTCGATATTGGATGATTGAGATGATGCCATGAGTCTAAAAGCGACCAAGATAGAGTCGAAATCATGGATGAATGACTGGGATGATGCTGTAAGGCAGAAAAATGATCTAAATTAAGTCAAGATTAGATGGTTGGATTGATGTCATGAGTCTGAAAGCAACCAAGATCGAATCGAGGTTGAAGATGAATGACCAAGATGGTATCACAAGTCTAAAAGTGATCAAGACCAAGTCGAAGTTGTAGATGAATGATCGAGATGATGTCGTGAATTAAAAAAATAATCTAGACTAAGCCAAGATCGAATGATTGGAATATTATTGTAAGTTTTAAAGTGACCAAAACCTAGTCAAAGTCGTGGATGAATGACTGAGATGATATCGTAAGTTAGGAAAATGATCTAGATTGAGCCAAGATTGGATAACTAGGTCGATGTCGTAAGTCTAAAAACAACTAGAACTAAGTCAAAGTTGAAGATTAATGATCAGGATGATGCTGCAAGTTTGAAAGTGACCAAGATCGAGTTAAGGTCATATATGAATGACCGAAATGATGTCGCGAGTCAAAAAAATGATTTAGACTAAGTCAAGATTGGATGACTAGGATGATGCCATGAGTCTTATAGCGACTAAGATCGAGTTAAGGTCGAGGATAAATGACCAGGACGATGTTGCAAGTCAAAAAAATAATTTGGATTAAGCCAAGATCGGATGACTAGGATGATGTCACGAGTCTAGAAACGACTAATATCGAGTCAAAGTCATGGATGAATAACCAGGATGATACCACGAGTTTAAAAAATGATCTAGATTGAGTTAGGATCGAAACCTATGATGAATAATCATGCAATGATATGAATGTATGCTTTATCTAGGATGCAAATGGAACATCCATCATGGTACTAAGGCTTTCATAGCTTTCATCTGCATTCTCATTTTTGTACACCTTTGGCAAGTAAATTATCTTTTGTTACCTTGAACAAGTATTTATCTTCATCATAAGAAAAGCTTTTGAAATCAATGATTTTCTCTTATTTGGAGGAGTTCATCCTCGGTCTTTGTCTTTTTCAATTTTCTCAAAGTAACACAATTTCTTATGACTTTGTTCAATTATTAATCATTATCTCAATTTTAAAATATGAAATGCAAGTTATGCACTTCTTTTATTCATGGCAAAGTATAAAGAGAAATGGCAAATATATATATTGAAAATGGAAAATAAGATGAATGTCATTTATTTAGATAAGCAATAAATTCCAAATGATGACCAGGAACAAGATGAAGGTGTATAGGGATGTCTATTTAGAGTAGTGATGCCTTAATATAAGCAATCAGATAATCATGACAACAAATCTTGGATTTTTTAAAAAATTCAACAAAACATGATGCCCCAACACCTCAAAGCTTCTTGAAATTCACTATTTTTGGTATGCCATTCAAGTGATGCTATATTCTACTTATTCGAATTGCTTTCATTCGATTCAAGCTCCTTTTTAGGTTTTTAACTTGAATTTCATTTTTTTTAGGCTCAAGCAAAGTATTTCTTCACGACATCAAAATTAATACAATTAGGAAGCTTATCTCCATTCATTTTTGACGAGATTAAGGCTCCCCCTAATAAAACTTTTTTTTTTATAACATATGGTTTTTTTCAGTTTGGAGTTTATTTCTCTTTATTGTCATGTTGACTCGAAAGAATTTTTTTCAATACCAACTCTCCTTATTGAAATTGACAAGGTCAAACTTTTTTGTCATGAGCTCTCATCATTCTCTTTTAGTACAATTAGCCGTGACAGAGTGCTACTAATCTTTTTTCTTTAATGAAATTTAATTGTTCATAGCGCTCTTGGACCCATTCAGCCTCTTTTAATCCCACATCTCTTAAAACTCTTAGAGATAGAATTTTTACTTCTATTGGCAATACAGCTTTCATTCTAAAAATCGAGGAAAAGGGAGTTGCCTTGGTAGAGGTGCACACGAAGGTTTGGTAAGCATGTAGAGCAAAAGGTAATTTTTTATGCTAATCTTTATATATCTCGATCATCTTTTTCATAATCCTTTTGACATTCTTATTTATAGCTTCGATTGTCTCATTCATTTTTAGGCATTAAGGAGCTGAATTATGGTACTTAATTTTGAACTAAGCACATACTTCTTACATTATTCTACTATTAAAATTTTTTTCATTATCTAAAATAATCCTCTTTGAGGGTCCGTATTTGCATATTATTTCTCTCTTGATGAACTTGTAGACTACTGAGTAAGTTACAATTGTGAATAAAGTTACTTTAACCCATTTGGTAAAGTAATCAATCATACAAAAATGATCCCATTTGGTGCCTTTAGGGTAATTAGACCAATGACGTCTATTTCCCACATAGAAAATGACCAAGGTAGTGTCATAACATGTAAAGCATTGGACGAAGAATGAATCTTATCAGCATAAATCTAGCATTTGTAATATTTTTAAGCATAATCAATGCAATCTTTTTTCATTATCAACCAATAGTATCTGGCTCGTATGATCTATCTTGCCATCATATGTCTGTTAGCATTTACTCCACATACACCATCATGCACCTCATGAATGATCTTTATGGCCTTAGAAACACCTATACAATGTAATAATATTTTGTCTTTACCTCTCTTGTACAAAATTTTCCCATAAAAAAAATCTCATAGCCAATCTCTTTAGTACCCTTTTATCATTTTTTGTTGCTTGATCTGGGTACTGTTGATCCTTTAAATATCACGTAATGTTGTGATACCAATGATTGCCATCTTCTTCCTCTAAATTAGCACAATATACTAACATGTCCTTGACATCTATCTTAATGGGTAAAATTTCAGTAGTATTACCAATCTGTCCATGTTAGCCAAAGTGGCCAAGGCATCTGTGATATGATTTTCTTTATGGGGCAAGTGTTCAAATTGGATCATCTTGAATTATTTACATAGCTCTAAGACCTATTTATGATAAGAGATGAGTTTGGAATCCCTTGTCTCCCATTCATTTTTTAGTTGATAAATAACTAAAGTCGAATCCTTGAACACTTTTAATGCCTCAAAATTTTTTATCTAGAGCTACTAGTAATCCTATAACACAAGCCTCATATTCAACCATATTGTTGGTGTAATTGAAGTTTAATCTCGTTGACATCAATTAGTAACATTTTGTTAAAGATATTAAAATTGCTCCAATCCCATGCCTCATGGCATTAGTAGCCCTATCGAAATACATTTTTCATGTCTCTTCCTCACCATTATCTTTTTCTAACCCTGAGATGGCCATTAATTCTTCATCTAAAAAATCAAGTTTCATAGGTTCATAATTTTCAGTAGCCCTATCCATAAGAAATTTAATGATGATACTTCTTTTGATTACCTTTTGGCTCCGTAAACAATGTCATACTCTGAAAGCATCACCTGCCATATTGTAATTCTTCCTAGCAATGATGGTTTCTCAAAAATGTATTTGATTAGGTCCAGTTTAGCTATAAGTCAAGTTTTATGGTAGAGCATGTACTACCTGAGTCTTTTAGCCGTCCAAGCCAATACATAACATATTTTCTCTAGTGACTTGTACTTTGACTCGTACTCTATGAACTTCTTGCTTAAGTAATAAATAGCTCTCATTTTTTTTTCAGCTTTATCTTGTTAACCTAGTACATATCTCACTGATTTCTCATGCACCACTATATACAGAATTAGTGGTTTTCCCAAAATAGGTGATGCTAATATTTGAGGATTTAATAGGTATTATTTAGTCTTATCAAAAGCTTCTTGACATTTTACATTCCAAAAACCGAGATTACTTTTCTAAATGAGTTTGAAGATAGGATCACATTTAAAAGTGAGTTGAAAAATAAATTAAGAGATTTAGTTCAATCTGCCTAAGAAACCTTAAACCTTTTTTTGCATGCTTAGTAGGGATAAGTTTTGAATGGCTCAGATTTTATCTAAGTCAACTTCTATTCCTCTTTCACTAACTATAAATCTCAATAATTTTCCTAACCAAGCTCTAACGTGCATTTGGACATATTCAACTTAAGTTGAAACTTTTTTAACCTCTTAAATAATTTTTTGAGATTAGCTACATGATCGTCCCTTTTTTGAGATTTTGTAATCGTTTTATCCACATATACCTCAATCTCGTTGTGTATCATATCATAGAAAAGTGTCACCATAGTCCTTTGCTAGGTTGCCCTGGCATTTTTCAATCCAAAGGGTATGACCTTGTAACAAAAAGTTTCTTACATGGTTACAAATATAGTCTTTTTCATATCTTCTTAAGCCATTTTTATTTGATTGTAGCTGAAGAATCCATCCATAAAAGAAAATATCGAGTGTTGGGCTGTATTGTTTACCAAAGTATCAATATGAGGCAAAAAGAAATTATCTTTAGGGTTAGCTTTATTCAAATCGTGGTAATCTACACATATCCGTACTTTTTCATCTTTTTTTGGGATATATACTATATTAGCCACACATTTGGAATACTTGGCCACTTGCAAAAAGCCTACATCAAATTGTTTATTCACTTTTTCTTTGATTTTCAACAATATTTTTAGTTTCATTCTTCTCAACTTTTGTTGGATTAGCTTGCATTCGGGCTTCAAAGGTAGCCTATGTTCCACTATTTTAATATTAAGCCCGAGCATATCTTGGTAAGACTAAGCAAACATGTCTATAAATTCTTGAAGTAATTCTTTTAGCCATTGTCTATTAACTTTTGGGAGTGAGGTATCGACCTTAAGTTTTTTTTTATTCTTAGCATCATCGAAATTGACCATTTCAATAACTTCTTGATGAGAGTCAATGGATTTATTTTCTTGCTCAATTATCTTATTAAATCTGAAGGCAAATGGTATTCTTCAAAGTTCTCTTCAATGTCAGGTTCATCATTATTAATTGAATTTTTAAAGTTAAACTCCTAATTATTGTCATGATTACCTTCATGTTCATTCGGAGACCTAAAAATTAATGAAAAAGGAAATATTAGTGAAATACTTTGATAGGGGTGTGGATGGAATAGAATGAATGGATAAAATGCATGTTCTTATCTTTTATTAAAATAATAAAAAATAAAAGGCCCAAATATAAAGACTATCCTATTGCTTCTGGGCATAAGCAATTAGGATTTGTGTTTACATTAAGAAAATACTAGAAGCAACAGGTATCCGGATGACCTTTCAATTCTTCAGTTCATAATCGGGTGGGCATGGGTAAACCAAAGCTTTCTTATTTTGGCTTTTGTTACCCACTATATGAATGGATAACTTGGTGAAAATTTCCTTCCATTTTGATTCTTATTTCGTATCCTCCTCAACTCTTAGGTGCATGTATCTTCTAAGAATAAAAGTTTTATTTAGATGGAGAATAATCATCATTCCATTCTTTATCCTCTAGCTACTGTTTCATATTTCTTCCACCTCATAACCCAATCCCAATTAACCACTATTGTCTTCAATCTTTGGAGGCTCTCTTATCCCTTGAATGCTTTTGCCTAAGCCAAACCCAATACTCTAACCCTTGTTAATTGTTTGATTAATCACAATCTGGCTAAATTTAAGCCATTCACCTACTGTATTAATAGGTTCAAAAGATCGATAAGAGCATTCCAATGACTCTTGTGTCACTTTTACATCTGAGGCATTTATAGGTTGGGTCACCAATAGATCTTTTTCCCCAACCATAATCATTAGTTGTCCTTTCACATTAAATTTGATTTTTTTAATACAACAAAGAAGGGATAACACTTACTTTATGGATCTACGGTTTTCCCAATAAATAACTATATGATAGAGAGATATCTATGACTTGAAACTTTATGTTAAAAACATATGGCCTAATCTGTATAGGTAATTCAATGTCTCTTAAGACTTCTCATCTAGTCCTATCGAATGCTCGGACCACCATACAACTGCTTTGGATGTAAGACTCATCAAAAAGCAATTTGGTCAAGGTAGACATGGGTATACCATTGATAGCCGATCCATTATCAATAAAGACTTTGGCTATTATATGGTTTTTACATTTGACAGTGATGAGCAAAGCCTTAGTGCTCCTTCTATCTTCAGGTAAGATCTCATCATCACTAAAAGAGATGTGATGCAACACCATTAGGTTTCCTGTCAAGTGATTCACATACTCTATAGACATGTTGTGGGTCACATAAGTTCGATTCAATACCTTTAGCAAGGCATTATGATGTGGTTTAGAGTTCAAGAGAAACGAGAACAAAAAAAGTTTCGCTGGCATCTTATTCAATTGCTTCACCATAAAGTATTCATTATGTTTTACTGACTTTAAAAACTCACAAGCCTTTTTTTTTACGCAAACTTTGGGGCATTTTTCTCTGAAATTTCTTCTAATTTAGTTTGCTTCTCTATCTCTTATCTGTTTTCCTCAAGGTTTTTAAAGTATAACATCTCTCACTTTTAGTTATGCCGTCTACACCTGTTATGTTAGCAGTTTTAGATTTTGGCATAACCTTTTCCTACCCCTGGGTTGTCACTTCACAATCATATCTCCAAAGTACTGCCCTCTCATCTTTGTAGGGGAATGGCCATGAGACTTTGAAAGTTATTAGCTTGGGAATAAATTTATTCTTAATTGATTTTGGCTTTTCATTGTAGTAGATGGTGATAGGTTTTGGCACCTATCTATTTGTTATGCCCACTTTAGTATTTTCTAAAGCTTTTGACTCCTCATATAACTTTATCTGGTAGGAGTCCATTAGTTTTTACACTTCATCACATAATTGCTTACAAATATCAATAGAGTGCCTTGGAGCTACATTATGATACTTACATCTTTGATTGGGGATGCATTTTTTCATATAGGTGCATGGAGCTACTAGTTGTATCAACCTAGCCTTATATAGGGCATCATATAGCTTAAATGACATTTTAAGCTCTTTCACCCTTTTTTTTTATATTTTTTTGTCATTATCCAAGGCATTGACTGTATGATTGGGTAAAGATTCCTACTGACATTAGGTGCTGAGTTTCCACTAGTATTAAAACTTATTAGCCCTTATTTAATCAAATGTTACACTTTTTACTTTAAAAAAATGTAATTCTTAGTAGAATGGCCTGTTACCCCATAATGGTAGTCACAATGGGTGGTGGCATCATACCATTTAGGATAGGAAAGTTCAAGTTGTTTTGCAAGAATAAGGGTAATTAGGTGGTTTTTATAGAGCTTTTGATATAGCTCAGTGCAGCTTATGGGTATAAGATCAAATGTGGGTCTTTCCCTTGTTCTTAGTTCTTGAACACCACTTGTTATACCAGCTGGTTGAGTAGGTAATCATGGTAAAGATAGATAAAAAAGTCATATAGTTGGTTGGTAAAGAGAAGTGGAAGTATGGGTCACAGTGTGGTGATATATAGGATAAGTTGGCTGAAAATAGCTTCTGAATTACTGCCCTTCAAAACTCACAACTTGAGTCTCACTCTCTTTTTTCTTAGGTGCTCTTTTAGACTACTTTTTTTTTTAAGTTTACCATTTTTTATGGCCTTTTCGATGATCTCTCAAGAAATCACCATATCAGCAAAGTTTTTAGTTGTGTTTCCTATCATTCTTTCATAGTATGATGACTTTAAAGTGCTCACGAATAGCAATGTAGTTTTTTTTTCGTTAAGGGAGGTTGTACCTGAATAACTACATCCCGTCACCTTTGGGCATATTACTTGAAGGATTCAGATTTTTTTTTAATGTTTTGCAAGGAAAAATGATCAAGGGCCATATTAATGATGTGATAGTACTAATTGATAAAGGATCAAGTTAGATCTTTACATGAATTTATGTAAGTCTCATCAAATTGAACATATCACCTTGCTGCAGACCCAGTTAAGCTATCTTCAAATATGTGCATGAGCAATTTCTTGTTGCTGGAATACGCTGCCATCATGCGACAATACATTATGATATGTGTGATGGATCATTTAATATCGTCATATTTCTCAAATTTTAGTACTTTGAATTTATGTGGCATCATCACGTCTAGTACTAAACAAAGCCCCATTACATCCATAGATCCATAGAAATCAATTTTTTTTATAACTTGTAATCTTTCATCGATCATGTTCATGGCTTAATCTATTTTAAAATTTTCTAAGAGTGTAACTGCCTGCAACTTTTCTTTTTCCTTTGTCTCATCTAGAGTAGGGAGTTGAATAGGCTCAGTAACTTTTTTTATGAAAACAGGATTATTATAACTTTAAATGTTTTCATGATTGGGTGCATAAGTCATTCTCAGATAGTTGTAATTTGGAAATATAGCCTATTGTGGTTGAAAGCTTGGGGCAGTTTGAGTCTGATGTGGACCAAAACCTGAAGGATATGTTGATACAGTAGCTTCTTATGAGGTATCTTCTTTCATTGATTTCTCTTTATTTATCTTTTATAAAGCTTTTAGAATCCTGCTTAGTTTTTCTTCAATTACTCTTAGGCCTTTTTTAGCCTTTTAAAATAGTTCCCATTATCCTACTCCATTTTCATGGCTTTAGCCTAGGTGTTGTATAAATGTATAGCTATTCTTGCACCTTAGTACCACAATTGAAAATTAGTGACGATGCTATGATAATGAATGAATGTGATGCAATGCATGGAATAAGAAAAGAAAAAAAAAGAATATTTTTCGCTTTAAAAATTTCAACAAAAGTGAATTTTCATTTATTCCATAGGAGTCTATTTTACATCAAATATAATACTGTCCCTCTATAAAAACGTCTAACTTGCTCATACTAGTCTTTAGCCTCCTCAATGAAGTTTAGTAGTCTCTATCCATGCTTTCTTATTAGTGTGATCAAAGCTCTCAATGCCTCAGCCTCTTTCACCATTTCATCTACCTTGATCACTACTTTGTCTATCTGAGCTGTGAGATGCTCTATGTACCTTTGTTTTCCCAACCTTTCTCTCTTATAGCATCACATCCGATAGGCTAATTCTTTGTGTTTTTCTGTGAGTGGTCTTTTTGTTCATTCAACTTCAGTTTCAGGGCCAAAATGTAATTTGTGAGTATTTTATTTTCCTACTGAACTTCAACATAATCATCTTTTATTTATGAACATTTTTTTTAACTCTTCATTATCACAAGTTAGATCTATGTTGTTTATTTCTTTGGCTTGCACCTGTATGTGCAATCTCTTATGCTCTTGTTATAGCTTCTTTAACCCTTTAAGGGCATTATCCTATTCTCAAACAACCTTTAGAGCTTTACTATATTCCTTGGAAATCTTGTGGACTTGGACTTCTACTTTTTTTGCTTTGTCTTGCCACTATTTTTTTTTTTAAGCTTCAGAATTTCTTATTTCAAATTTTTTTTCTCTGCTTCATGTTTTTTCCTTGTAGATTCTGATTCTAGAGGCATAATTTCTGACTTATGGTCTACTGATTGGCAACAATTTTTAGGCATAGTTGCCACCTCTTGGCCTCATTTTGTTTCCAAATTAGATAGCCCTAAGTGATGTTATCAGTAAATGGTCTAAGGCTTACTCTCTTAGGTTTCTCTAGGCCTTGATCATGCTATCAATCTTCTAAAACGTTTTAGGCTCTCCATACGAATAGTCATACTGGCTAAGCTTGTACATCATGAGAATAAACTATTTGACTTCATGCTATCTCTTTACCATCAGTGGTGTATAACTTGTTGACCCCTATAGACCTAAAAATGGAACCCATGTCTCATCTCTACATTGATATAACATAGGTTCACGGTTCATCCAAGGAACAACTATTTTACTTGATCGACTATGAGTTTTTATAACAGATATTCCCACTCTTTTTGAGTCTTTGCTTCTGGCCAAATACTCTGATAGAATTCTCAAATTGGGATTCGACTATGAAAATAAAGCTTGGAGAAAATACTCTTCTTGCATTCCAAATGGCTTTTCATTTATAGATGCATTAGTGGTATGCAACCCATGAATCATGCTTTGTAATTTTGTCTACAAAAGTTTAGAGATCTGATGGTTTTTGCAAAGATAGCTAGTGAAAGATTACACCATTTTTCAATATGCTCAAATAGATAAACTACTTCTATCTCAATGTAGCTTAAGACCTTGGGGAAAATGACCAACCCATATATGACTAGAGCAAACACATTCATTCCCTAATCATCATCTAGATGTTTGACAATGAAATCTCAGAGAATCTCTTATGGGATACCCTTATGCTCTTTTTTTTTCTCGAACATATAAATCTATGATCTTTTTTCCCACTTTTAAAACCTGGACTAGCTTCTTGCAATTTTTTATTTGTGCTTCTTCATATATATTCTGTCTAGATATAATAGATGCATACCCACTAAAGTTGAATGCTCCTCTATCGTTGACACCAAATCAACCTTATTAAAGATGAAACAATAGTAAAAGATTTTAAAATTGTACCGTTACCTTAATGAGTGAGTTATCAACCTCCATTGATAAGAGATATGCAATATGCCCAAACTTTAGACAAAAAGCTTCCTCTCTTAAAGAAGTCATGCTATTTGATAGGCTTTTCAAATCATTCTGTTTGAGAAGTAAGCGAACTTCCCTTGGTAGTGTAGAGATATGACTAAGTGGTAAACTATCTCTTTCTTCTTGTTGTCTCTTTTCTGACTCTATCTTTACATCTATAGGCGAGTCACATTTGAAAAGTATAGATGAGGCACAAACCTAATGTTCTATGGATTCCATGAAAACTTTTATTAAAATAACTTTTAGGGTAAGAATACTATGCAATCTGTAAGTATGTTTATGAATATGCACAATAAGAAAAGAAATAAAAGAAGACAAGGAAATTAGTTAGTCATTTCAATAATAAAAAACATAGAATAAGCACCATATAACAAGTAAGATAACAGTTTGACCTTAATTTTGGATTGACTACAAAAGGTGAAAAGATAAGGCTCTATCTATTGTTGGGTTCTTAAAGTTAACTATATCCAGTTTGGGTTAATTCTAAAAGGTTCCCAAATTATTTCTTACATTATCATCCATCACAGATTAATAAGGCACTCAGATCCTCGCCCATCATAGGTTGCAAGTGAAAAGGGTTCAATTTGAGTGGGAGTGTTTCACAGGCCCATGCAAAGACATGAAATCTCACGAGGGCATAGGTACTTCACTCCTTCATGAAGGTAGACCTTAGGTGGAAAGCTTATGTTATGCTTATGCAAATGAATAACAGAGATATATATGCAATAAATAACTAATTAAGCAAGTGTAAACAATGAAAAGAAATAAAAAAATAAATGAATAATTAAGCAAGTATAAGCAATGAAAAAAATAATCTCAAATTTATTAAGCAAGGCTTGGACAATAAGAAATCATTTGCTGGCCTAACTCTTGATTGTCCCTAGTGGAGTTGTCAAACTGTCATAACGTATAGATCTATGGACCTCCTGCTAGACATGGATTAAAAGAGTCACCACCAATCTTTTTTGTTTAGGTGTGATTGGTCACCTGAAATAGATTCTGATTTGAGGAACTAGATTTAGGTTTGAAAGTATGGTTACTTGTGAGAAAGGTTATAGCATCTTCACAGTGCCCTTCAAAAGAATGGTACCAGTTTGATCTCAAATTATCCAAGCCTTATCATATTTATAATTTACCAAATTGTTTAATATTGAAAATTAGTCTTAAGATTATCCTAATAGTTTGGTAACAATTTAAGATAATTCTCTCACCTCATGAATGTTTATGGAGACTAATGTTCTACTTTGAAGAAGTTTCGTCTTCAAATTTATTAAAATATTTTATTTTAAAAAATGAGTAAAGTCTCCTAATAGTTTGGTATGACTTACTTTAAAGCAGATTTCCTAATAGTTTCATGAGATTTTATTATAAAAAGATTTGTAAGAATTTTGAGAATTTCATTAAGTCTCTCAATATTTTGGTAAGACTTAATTTGAAGGAATCTTCCAATAGTTTAGAGGATAAAAATTATTTTTTATTTTTTATATTTCTTTTATATTATTTTTTTAAAAAATGATTTATGAAATTTCTTAATAGTTTAGTGGATTCCGTAAAATTTAAATCGATAAAATCCTCTAATAGTTTGATGAGATTCATGGATTTATTTAAAAAAGATTTCTCTTTTTTTATTGTATTTTTTTCCTATTTATTTATTATTACATTTAAAAAACATTTATTTGAAAATATTTTTTTATTTTTCTTTATTTCTCGAAAGAAAATATTTTTCTTCTTTAAAATATTGAATTACCAAATAGAAATGAATAAATAAACCCATAAAAAATTGAAAAAAATAGACAAAAAATAAATAAAATCAAAAAATAAAATGAAAAAAAAAAAAAAGAAAACCTGTGATCGGGTCGGGTTAGTACTAGGGTCAACGCGTTGATTCTTGGTAGGTTACCCGTATAATTGATTTTTCTAAAACGGTGTCATTTTGACATCCTATAAAAGTCACTTTTCTGCATTCTTGCTCAGAAGCCCCCTGCTCTTCCTCTCTTTAGATTGAAAAGCTCTAACTTCTCTCTAAAAATTTCTCAAGAATATCATTAGAGATTCAATAGAAAACTAGAAAAACCCATCAGTTTCTGGGAAAGTTGTTAAAAAATTTAACAAAAAACTGAAAAATCCACCGATTTCTAGTAAAGTCGTCAGAATCCCATTTGAAAAATTCAACCTCATTGGAAAGTTCAACCAAAATTTTCAAAAACTCATTAGAAAATTCATCTAAACCTAGATTTTTCCAAAAAAATCCTGAAATTTCCCAAATTTGCCAAGATTTCTTCAAAAACTCTCCACAACCTTTATCTTACCTCCATAAACCTAAACCCAAATCCAAAAACTTCAAATCAAACCTAGACAAAAAATCAAAATTCCATAAATTCTTTACTACCAAAATTTTCTAGAACACCAACTCTTCTAAAAAAATCAACCGTTTCCCCAAAAAATCAACTATCCTTTCCTTTTGATTGTGAGTCCAATTTATAGGCAACCTTTAGGAGCATTTTTTGGAAACAGACAAAATCATCCTAGGCTTAAATCCTGATATTGGGTTCTGTCCGAGCATGATCTTAAGTCTCAATTGATTTCAGCAGTTATACTAATCCAATTTTGCATTAAAAACCTTGACTATGTTGATGGGATTCTGATTTTAAATTTTAATTTCACGTGCAAATTGAAACAAAAGGAAAAGAGAATAAAGACAAAATTAATACTAATAATAATAATAATAATAATAATAATAATAATAATAGTATAATGATAATGATAAGAAGAATAATAATATGATAATGTACAATATAATTAGTATAATAACACTAATAATAATATTATACTATAATATTATATTATATTATATTATAACATGCAATACTATATCAAAAATAATAATAATAAAGAAAATCGATCATGATTGGTCCCGAACATAAATAGGTGTTTACAAATGGTAGATCCTTTAAGTAGCCCTCAAAAATTTTTGAAAATTTTTTATACATACATGATTTTCATAATAATTTTAAATTTTTTTAATAAAAAAATTAGTTTGGTCCCCTCAAACTTAAATTTATTGTGTTGATATATATTATTCTTTACTTTATGTATTTATATTGGATACATAATTAAAGTAAATTTTTTGTATCGAAATACTACAACTCTTAATTTCAAAAAATAAATTACAATTCTTTAACTTGTGTTTGCTTATTATAAATGATTTTCAATTTAAAATGAATAAATTTGTCAACAAAATATTTTTCACTAAATTAAATTTAGTACATATGCAAGTATTATAATAACTAAAACCGACTTGACAAATATCCAATTATGATTTTATTTTCTACCAATTTTTTTACTATATGTATGCTCATTTTATTTGAAATTTGTTACATGTCAAAATAATTAATATAATTAGTTTAAATACCTTTTCATTTTTCATAATGTAAAAATACCATGTAAAAAAATTAGTCTTTACTTTATTGTTTTAGAATTTAATTTTTATTTAAAAAAATATTTTTTTGATTTTTTTCACTTTAATACTTTAAATATTAAGATGATAAAATAATGTATTAATATTGTAAAAAAATATAATGATTTTATTTTTATAAAAAATATTGTTAGTAATTTATAATTAGATATCGTGAGACTAATTGTTTAATATATCTATTTTGTTTTATGTATATATTTATTTATTTATATATTAACATACTTATAATTGTAAATTTGTTATGTTTGCATCTATTTTTATTATTAATATATTTGATATATTTTAAAAAGATTATTATAAAATATTACTTTGATCCTCTCAAAATTTAATGTCAAGATCCCTCACTAGTTCTATATTATACTAGCAAGAAGAGCACTTAGGGTTTTTTTAATTTAATTTTCAATGATTAAAGTTTTCCAATATATATGATAATTCAATTTTAAAAATCAATTTAACTTTTTCTTTTTTTAGAAAAAGTGTTAAATATCTTAAAATAATTAGATATTATTTGTGTTTACAAACTTTACCTCCTGACTTTAATTTGGGTTTCATACAAAGAATAAAATCAATTATATTTTACAAATTTGATATTAATTTATATGGACTAGATTTATCTATTTAAATATGCATGTAGATATATAAATTAATATTAATAAATTACTATTATTATCATTGTATATATAAATATATATATATATATATATATATATATTAAAGATAGCATGTCATATAAAAATTAAAGCTTTTAAAAAATTGAAAAATTGAAAATATATGATAAACAATGTTATTGAGATAAAAAGAGATTAAATTAATAAAAAAGAACATAAATACTATTAGATTTTTTTCCTTTTTGTCAAAAATTTTTGTTTTTATATATTTATATAAGATAATTAAAAATAAAAATAAAAGAAAAATACATTTTTCTCAAATTAAAATTTTTTTAATCTTAATTCCTTAATTAAGATAATTTTTATCTTTATTCCAAACTAAAGGTATTTTGACTCAATTAGAGTTCATGTCAGCACCTTCATTCTTTTAGTCCTCTCATTTCTCTTTCTTCTTTCAACTAACGTTTTTTTTTTTTTTTTTTGTCAAATAATTTTGAAATCGACAAATAGATGATACTCCTTTATAAACTTCTGGACTTATATACTTATTCTAATGGATTTGAGATCTCTCCCCAATCGACAAATGCAATCGAGATGTAGTTGCTAAAGCAGCCATAGAAACCAAAATCTTTTTTTTTTTTTGGATATTTTGATAAGCAAGAGGATTTTATGGGTTAGATAAATTGAGAAAACTTTCAAACTTGATTGTTTGAGGCATATAATTTTACAAAAAAATTTAAGAATATTTGCTATCTATGAATCTTAAAACAATAGTCTGGCTCTAAAATTCTTTACAAATACCTAAAAGATGAAAGAAAGTCCTCTTTATGGAAAGTGGAGCCCTATTAAAAGAGATATCAAAGTATGGAGAAGTCAATTTGAAGGTTTTCAATTAAACTGTGTAAGCATGAAAGCCCATTTTGATATATGGCCAATTGGGTAACAAACCAAGCAAAGAAAGGGATATTCCTCCTAAATGGATTCTTTTCCTCTTATGCTCGATGGTCCTTATGTTAGTTAAGGATGATTTTTCTGCATCACCTTGAATTCTGTTGGAGAGACTTAAGAATGTGAGTTACAGGTTTAACTCTTTTTTTTCCCTGAATGTTGATTGCATTGATTATTGTAAACTTTCACGTTGTATAATTGTTTTGTAGTAAAAAAGAAATGTCTTATTTCCTATAAATAATTATTTGATTAGACATTAAATTAGAGCATTTGGGAGAAAAAAATGCAAAAGATATTGCATGGAAGACAGAGAAAGGAGAGAACTGAAGAAAGAAGATGCTGACTTGGATAAATTGATGATGTGGAGATTAATTGATGTTAAAATACCTATGTTTTGGAAGAAAGTTTAAAAGTACTTTGGTTAGGGAATTAAAATTAAAAATTGTTTTAGTTTGGGATAAAACTCTACATATCACATCAAAATAAATAATAAAATAAAAAAAATCAAATCACAACAAATCAGCAAAAGCCCAAAAATAATTAATGCAGTATTCATGCGTTCATATTATTCAAAGGGTTTTGAAAATCTTGAATGTGGTAAGATATGCAAATTAATTAATTAATTAGATTTTGTCCCATGTTATGCTAATATACATTATTAACATTTGGAGACAGTAAAATTCAATGGCTAAGATTAGTTTATAAAATTAAATTATAAAAAATGTATTACCTTTAATAATCTACAATCTTAATTAAAACCTTAAAAAATTGAGAATGATTAATATGTGTCAAAAGAAATTTAATTAAAAATAAAAAATCATGTGCATGTTGTGTGATTATTCGAAACCAAATTCATATATAGTATTTAACTTGTATTTCAACTGAGGTTAATCACATATTAAGAAAGCCCTAGACAGCAATGATCACCTTTTTTTTTTTTTCAGTCAAAATTAAATTTTATTCAAAACCCAAAAAGGGATAGATCTAGTGCCAAAGCTTTCATTAACTAAAAGCTAGAAAATAGTTTTGTAACCAGTGTACAGAACCTCTAAAAATCATGACTAACTTACAAAATCACCTCAAAGCCAACATAAAGAAATTAAAAACCCCACAGGATTGTGCAAATTCTTGAACAAACAAATAGTCATGCCTTCACCAAAAGTCAATTGATGATAAATTACCACAAGTCACCTGGTCTTTAAGCCTCTTTCCTTAAAACCAATCTGTACTTCATTTTTAATCACTTGCAAAAATCTTAAACTTTGTTTGTGAGATAATATTTCGACAGAACTGCCAACCCAATAAAACAACAAGCTTAGAGATAGCCAAACCAACAATGATTGCCTCGTAAAACTAAAATTATGAATTCATTTGAATCTACTTTTACATGATTTCTTTTTTTATTGCATAATTTTTCTTCATTTAAGAATAATGATAGTCAAATTGTACAACAGATTTTTATACTTTAGTCAAATGATGGAATTAGTCTATTTACTTTAATGTGCTCAAATTGAATCCTTATATTTCAATAAATTATTAAATTTAATAAAATTATTAATGGTTCAAACTTTTTTTAATAAAATTTATAACGTAATATTTTGACTTTTTTGACTTGACATTTTTACTTTTGTGATCGTTGACTTTGCTAACATGTCGAGTTCACATGGTAAAAATGATGATGTGGTAAAAAATTTTAGCACGTCAATATTTTTTACATCAACTTTTTTCAAATTGTACTATTCATCTTGTACTTTAGTTAAATTGTGGAATTAGTCCCTTTACCTTAATATATGTTCAAATTTGATCTTTATACATCACTTAGTTATAGAATTTTAGATTTAACCTAAAATAAGTAAAATAAAATTAACATAAAACACAAAAAACTTTTCAATGCAAATAAATCGAGTAATAATAAAGTCAATGCATGGGCCAACATATGAGTTGCACCAGAGCTGTCTTCTAAAATGGCTTCATTTCAATCTGTTATCAAAACAAAAAAATCATTTTTTAATATTCGTTTTTTCTCCTCGCTCATCCTCATTTTCCTTTAACTTCTCTATACAAGTCTCATTCAATGAACTCATATTTCAATGGGATTTCTAGATATGTCAATGATTGAAAATTTGAAAGATCATAGAAAAAATTTATCATAAAAAGCACCAATACCTAGAGATTGATTATCTACACCATCGTTTTGTATATCCAAAGCAAAATTGAGTATAATGCCATAAAAATTCTAAATCTAAAACCTCTAAAAAAGAATTTCTCAATAAAAAATTATTTCTAATTGTTTTTGTTGGTTGTCTTTGTTTTTATTGTATTATCTTGTTGATTGTTGTTAAATTCTCAAAATTTTCCCAAATAAATCTTTGCAAAAAATTTTCATATTTTTCATATTTTTTCTATTTTTGATTTTTGATTTTTTTGCTTTTTTCTTACTTTAACTTCTTGACTTTCACCAACTAAACAATAAAAATAAATAAATAAATAATAAATAAAATACTTTTGAGCCTTTAAATTTGGGCTTAAAATCTAATTTTAAAATTAAAACCCAATTGATCCAAAAATGATTTTAAAATCCAATGTCAAGATGAAAGTCGAAGTCCATTTAATATCTACAAAATTTTTGAACAAAATGAAATGTTTACAATTACTATTATTGTTGATTGTGTATATGAGTTTGTTGGGTTTGTTGATAATGGGTTTCTTAATCTAACTTTTATTTTTCTGTCATTTTTAAAGTTTTTTTATTTCAAAAATATTGAAAATAGAAATTAAAAAAATCAAAAAATAAAATCAAACTCAAAATAAATAAATAAATAAAAGGTAAAGAAAAGATATAATTCAATTTATGTTAGGCTTATAATCTAATATGAAATTAACCCAATTTATTAAATTAAGTCCAATTAATAATTTAAATATCTAAATATAAAAAGATCACAATCAAATTAATAATTTACATTTTTTATGTTATTTTAGGTCATATCTTAAATTTGATAATTAATTTATGTATAGGTATCAAATTAAAGTACATATTAAAGTAAAAAGACAAATTACATAATTTAATGAAAGTATAGGAACAAGTCGTACAATTTTAGAAAAGTTAGCTCGGAAAAATGATAACATGTCAAAAAAATTTACCTCATCATCATCTTTGACCATGTGGACTTTACACGTCAACGAGTTAATGATCATGTAAGCAAAAATGTCACATTAAAAAAATTAAAATATCACATCATCAATTTTAACGGAAAAAGTTTGAGTAACTTATTCAAGTGAATAAGGCAAAGAATAAAGCAAATTATACAACATTTGACAATCCCAAGCCTTACAAGGAACTAACCTTTAGTTCTTGAGAGCTGTGTTTTAATTGTTATAATTTAGGATAGTAGCATTTATCCACAACAATGTAGAGGCTGCAAAACTTTTGAAAGATAACCATATCCAGAGTGTTAAAGCAATATAGAATATTTGATTCATATCATTAATAACCAAAATTTCTAATAAAAAAATGCTCCTTAAAAATTTACTGCATCCATATATTTGCATGGTTATGGCCATAGAGTTGATCAAAATGGTTATGATATAAATATTTGTTCTTGTGTGACTTACAGCCATGGATTTTTTCCTTACTAAATTTGATGAATCGTGGGACACTCCAACAAACCTTGATGAGAAAATGAAAGACCTAAAGAGAAAACAGGCGGAACTAAATGCTCTAAAAGGAGAGACGGAGTTAAGAACCACTGCAGAGCTGCATCCGAGAAAGAAACTAAAGAAAGAAGTTGAGTTATGGCTCAGGAATGTGGAAAGAATAAACAATGAAATCCAAGACCTTGAAAAAAAAATTGGAGAAAGTAGCTTTGCCTCACGTGGATTCCTCAAAGGAGAATGTCTGAAGAAGATACAAGAAGTTGATGAACTTTTTCAACGGGGTCAGTTTCACGATGGTTTGGTAGTTGACAACCCTGCGTGGATTGGATAAGCTCTATCAACGACAACTTTATTTGGTGTAGCTGCCAAGACTTTTATGGAAGAAATTTGGGCCTACTTGATGGATGATGACATTCAAAAGATTAGAGTTTGGGGGATGGGAGGAATAGGGAAAACAACCATCAAGAAGCTCGTACACAACCAGCTATTGAAAGAGACTGAAAAGTTTGACATTGTGATATGGATCACTGTATCAAAGGAGATGAATATCATTAAACTGCAAAACAAGATTGCACGTGCAATGAAAGTAACCCTTGATGAAGATGAAGATGAAACAATAAGAGCAGGGATGATGTAGGAAATGTTGGCTTGTAAAGGCAAGCATGTGTTAATCTTAGATGATTTGTGGGATAAACTTTCTCCTGAAGAAGTAGGCATCCCCGAGCCTTCTAATGGGAGCAAATTATTGGTAACAACTCGGTTGTTAGATGTGTGTCGCTATTTGGATTGTCGAGAAGTTAGAGTGCCGACTCTTTCAAAACCAGATGCATGGAGGTTGTTCTTGGAAAAAATAGGTCAAGATGTTTTTAATCATCTAGATCTATTACCCTTTGTGAAATCTGTTGCTGAAGAATGTGCCGGTTTGCCCTTAGCTATTGTTACAATAGCAAGCAGTATGAAGGGTGCACGAAACCTTCACGAGTGGAGGAATGCACTCCATGAATTAAAAAGACATGTAAAGAGTGTGAATGTGATAGAAGAGAAGGTATTTCAACAACTTCAGTTCAGCTATTAAAGAAAAAGATCTGTGACAATATTTTCAACACGTACGAAGAAATTTCTTTCATATGGCGAGGCAATTGATGATTGGTTAACTGACAGCAAATGACGGATTAGTATTTTGTTGTTTACAGCTAGAAGTCTATGAAAGTTTGTTGTTCTATTTTGTCATTGGTAGTGAATTCTACCTCTTGTCGTGTGAAACAAATTATTAAGCCAAAAAAAAAAAAAGAACGTTGACAGCTATTTGTAATCAAACCTGTGGAACCCATCATGAAAGTGGCACCATAACCACAACAATAGACTCATAAATTTAGTTCATTTCCATTCAAGCTCTTGCAGAAGCAACAGCCTATCTAGGAGCTCAATTAAAGGTTGTTATAAGGTAATTTAATTTACGGTACTCTATTTCTTTTTCATGCTTTTCATGATTTTGTTTTTTCCTTTCTGTTTCATTAACGCTACACCTTTTCCTCTTTCACTACTGATATTGGCCTTTTTTCAATTATTTGTTTAAGATTTTCATTTTAACTTTAAGCTCTTAGGGTTTAATTATTGATAGTTTAATTAATTGATCTCAATTCCCTTTCTTCATTAAATAAAGAAAAGAAAAAAAAAGCAAAATTACACAACACTTGACAATATCCCAAAACTTATTATATATTTTGCTTCTTGTTATATTTTAGGTATTTTCTTCCCTGCATTTTAGTCTACTCAAGGGTGTTACAGAAGCATCATCTAGACAGGTTGATAATTTTACTTCTGGTATTTTGTTTCTTTTTATGCTTATAAATTGGGAGAAATTGTTTTCTTTTATTTCATTCTTATTATGATTTGTTTTCTCTTTCTCTGTTTGATTTATGCTATTCCTTTTCATCTTTCACTAATCATGTTTGATTATACAAATTTTGTTTTAGAATAAATTTTTCTAGGCATGTATTGTAATATTGCACATAGATGATTTAACATGCAAAAGCATATTGTGTAAATAATTATTACAATAATTAAACAAAATTTATTTTGTTTTAGTTCCTTATTATACTAGCAAGATGAGCACCTAGGGTGTCTTTAATTTAATTTTCAATGATTAAAGTTTTCCAATATATTTGATAATTCAATTTTCAAAAGCAATTTAACTTTTAACTTTTTTTTAAAGTGTTAAATATCTTAAAATAATTAGTTATTATTTGTGTTTACAAACTTTACCTCCTGACTTTAATTTGGGTCTCATACAAAGAATAAAATCAATTATATTTTACAAAATTGATATTAATTTATATGGACTAGATTTATCTATTTAAATATGCATGTAGATACATAAATTAATATTAATAAATTACTATTATTATCAATGTATATAATATATATATTTGTCGTAATGGTTTTGTGTCCGCCCGACGAATTTGAAAACAAAATAAAAAAATAACGGAGTTGCCACCAATCTTTTTTGGCTAGGTGCGATTGGCCACCTATTAAAACATATCCTTTTAATGAAATCTTAAAATTAATTAAAATTTATTAAAAAAATAATTTTACGGTCTGCGAAACAGTCTGGGTTCGGGAGTCGGTTACGTGTGGGGAAGGATTAGCACCCCCACAACGCCGTTAAAAATGGTACCAATTAATAACGTGTTATCCTTTGATTTTGATACAAACAATCTTATTTTCAATATTCGAAAAATAATTTCTTTGATTTTTTATTTATTAAAAAAAAATTATTCTCGAGAAAAATAAATCAAAACCTTTTTATTGAAATAATTCTTAAAATATTCTAATACGTTGGTAACATTAAAAGAATTTTTTCTCACCTAGAGATTTCTTAAAGCATCTCTACTCGGAATACTTTTAGAATCTCATCTTTGGAGGCTCGAATTTATTTTTCGTAAGAAAATATCATGTTAAAAAAAATTATTCTCGAGAAAAATAAATTAGAACTTTTTTATTGAAATAATTCTTAAAATGCTCCAGTACGTTGGTAACATTAGAAGAACTTTTTCTCACCTAGAGATTTTTTAAAGCATCTATACTCGGAATACTTTTAGAATCTCATCTTTGGAGGTCTAAATTTACTTTTCATAAGAAATTATGTTATGCATGTCATGCAAAATATTTTCATGTTTATGCACACATTTTATTCTCATTCAAAAATTTTATTAATTATTTTATTAATTTTAATTTAAAATTGAAATTTTGAAGAAAAAAAAGAATTTAATCATATTGAAGATTTTCTATAAATATTCCAATACGCTGGTAATATTTTATAAAAAAATCTTCTCACCTAGGGATTTCTTAAAGCATCTCTACTCGGAATACTTTTAGAATCCCATCATTGGATTAAATTTCTTTTCTTCCTATTTTTGTTTCTTACATTTTTAATATATTCATTAATTTTTATTTATTATTCTTAAAAAAGAAAATTTTTATTGTATTGAAAAAATTTTTTATAAATACTCCAATACGCTGGTAGTATTTAAAAAAAATCTTCTCACCTAGAGATTTCGTAGGCATCACTACTCGGAATACCTTTGAATCTCATCGTCGGATAAAAATTTTCTTTTCTTTCATTTTTTTTTACTACTTTAGTATTATTATTAAATTTGTTTTTTATATTATTGTTTTTTAAAGTTTATTCTAAAAATTAACATAATTATATAAAAAAATATTTAACCACAATTTCATCAATTAGTCTAACAAATATAGGTATTTTAATATGCATAAATATTAATAAAATAAAAAAATAAGAAAAATTCAAAAAAAAAATTTTTTTTACCTGAACCGGACCGGTCAACGGTCCGGTCAACATCGGGTTCGGTTCGGCGGTTCAATCTGGCGGTTCGGTTCGGTCTGGTTGGTTCGACGATTCAGCACCGGTTCGGTTCGGTCTGGACGGTTCAGTCCGGTCCAGTCAGACCGGTCAGAGCTGACGAAGGAAGCGGGTCGCGAGTCGGTTGCGCGGACCCCGGGTCGGGTCGCGGGTTGACGCGCGGATCCTCAGTCTTAAAATGACGTCGTTTTGGGGCCTTTAATGAAATGACGTCGTTTTGATTTTGGAGTTTATATAAAAGGTTCAAAATTTTTTTTGGTCATTTTTTCATTTTCCAGAAAAAAAACTCTTTTTTTTTCTTCTTCTTCTTCAGCCGAGCGCCGACCGGCCGTCGGTGCCGCCGCCATCCGTCGTCGCCGCCGTCGATCGCTGATCACCAACCGTCGTCTCCGGTGGTTTGGTGGTTCCAAAATTCTCCCACAAGCTCTTCTCGACCCCCTGAGCATAGATCTGACCTTCTTTTCATCAAAAAGAGTCTCAAAATTCCTAGATCTGCCTTCAAAGTTTCGGCCAAAAAAAATTTTTTTTTTCTGCGTTCTTTCTTTTTTTTTTTTTTTGAAGCTGACCTTTCTTTCTCTTCTTCGTGCAGGAAGCTTGGCGCTGGGTTCCTCCCTACAAGGAGGACTGTGTTGATTTTTTTTTTTGTATTTTTTTTGTGCGGTTCTGTTTATTTTTTTTTTTGTTGGTTTTTTTTTGTTTGGGTATTTTGGGTGTTTGGGTGGGTAGATCGAAATTTTTCGTTCCTGAACTCTCAAGCTGGAAAAATTTTTTGTTTTTTATTTTTAACCCCCCTCTAGAAAATTTTTCGTTTCCTTTTAAAGAGTTTCAATTAGGTGAGGTAGGTTGGCTGTAGGGTGGTTAGTTGGTAGCTGTAGGGTGGCTGGTCGGAAAGCTGATGGGGAGGCTGGTCGGGCCAGTTCGGCCTCGTACCAACCCCTTGACTTTTGTCTTATTTCTTTTTTTTTTGTTTGTTTACTGATTTTGTTTTTTTCTGTTTTGTTTATTAATAAAATTTTATTAAAAATATTATTATTAAAAATCAAACGGTAGACCCGGACAAAATTGGTGTCTACAGCTGCCCCTCTTTGCACATTTTTTAGAATCAGGAATAGGGCAAAGACAAAGACAACGATTTTGTCCGAAAATAAATTGTGATTTATTTATTTATTTATTTTGGGAAAGGGCTCCTCTCAGCAGAGGCTTAACAACTTTAAAATTTCATCTTGGAAAAGCTCCTCTCAACAGAGGCTCCACAACTTTAAAATTCTCATCTTGAAAAAGCTCATCTGCTCTCAACAGAGGCTCAACAACTTTAAAATCTCATCTGAAAAAGCTCCTCTCAGCAGAGGCTCCACAACTTTAAAAATCTCATATGAAAAAGCTCCTTTCAACAGAGGCTCCACAACTTTAAAATTCTCATCTTGAAAAAGCTCCTCTGCTCTCAGCAGAGGCTCAACAACTTTAAAATCTCATCTGGAAAAATTCCTTTCAGCAGAGGCTCAACAACTTTAAAATCTCATCCGGAAATGCTCATCTCAGCAGAGGCTCCACAACTTTAAAATTCTCATCTTGAAAAGGCTCTTCTGCTTTCAGCAGAGGCTCAACAACTTTAAAATCTCATCTGAAAAAGCTCCTCTCAGCAGAGGCTTAACAACTTTAAAATCTCATCTGAAAATGCTCTTCTCAGCAGAGGCTCCACAACTTTAAAATTCTCATCTTGAAAAGGCTCCTCTGCTCTCAGCAGAGGCTCAACAACTTTAAAATCTCATCTGAAAAAGCTCCTCTCAGCAGAGGCTCAACAACTTTAAAATCTCATCTGGAAAAGACTCCTCTGCTCTCAGTAGAGGCTCAACAACTTTAAAATCTCATCTGGAAAAGCTCCTCTCAGCAGAGGTTCAATAACTTTAAAATCTCATCTGAAAAAAGCTTCTCTGCTCTCAGCAGAGGCTCAACAACTTTAAAATCTCATCTGAAAAAGCTCATCTCAGCAGAGGCTCCACAACTTTAAAAATCTCATATGAAAAAGCTCCTCTCAACAGAGGTTCCACAACTTTAAAATTCTCACCTTGAAAAAGCTCATCTGCTCTCAGCAGAGGCTCAACAACTTTAAAATCTCATCTGGAAAAGCTCTTCTTAGCAAAGGTTCAACAACTTTAAAATCTCATCTGGAAATGCTCCTCTCAGCAGAGGCTCCACAACTTTAAAATTTTCATCTTGAAAAGGCTCATCTGCTCTCAACAAAGGCTCAACAACTTTAAAATCTCATCTAGAAAAGCTCCTCTCAGCAGAGGCTCAACAACTTTAAAATCTCATTTGGAAAAAGCTCCTCTGCTCTTAGCAGAGGCTCAACAACTTTAAAATCTCATCTGAAAATGCTCCTCTCAGTAGAGGCTCCACAACTTTAAAATTTTCATCTTGAAAAAGCTCTTCTGCTCTCAACAGAGGCTCAACAACTTTAAAATTTCTAAAAAAGCTCTTCTCAACCGAGGCTCCACAACTTTAAAATTCTTCTATTTTCAAATTTGAGTTCTCATCTTTGAACAAGTAAATTTTCTCTTTTGAATTCCTTTGTTTGATCATTGTCTTTACCAAAATCTTATTTTTTCATTAAGAAATGGAAATTTTCTATCTTTGTTACAACTTCTCATGGATGCATGTACTGAGTGCTCATGATGCAATGCATGTAATGCAATCAAAATCGTTCATTGTAGTAAAAAAGTTCTCGAAATCTCTCACTTTCGACTTCTTTTATCCGAATTCTTATATGACCAATCTGTTCTCAACATCTGACCACAAAGCTTTTCTCATCTTTTTTCATTTGCCTTTGTCAACTTTAAAAGTAATGCTGAGATCTTTCATGTTTGTTTTTCTTTTCATCATTTTAAGTTCAAGACAAATAAAATGCAATCACATTTCTCTGATGAACAAAAATATCAGATAAGGATAAAGGAATGGATAGGCATTATTTTTAAATGAAAGATAATGTATTTCATATGGCGGATAACAAATGCATGTCAAAGTGTTTGAATTGAAATAAAGGTGTCAAAAGAATGATCACAAGGTAATCATAAACAAAATATCCTCAGATTCTTTCTCTAAAACTAAATCAGATGACTTCTTTGATCATTCAGAGTTCGTCAAACTACACTTGCCTCTGTGTTGTGGGATCTTTTCTTGATGATGCTTCTGCTTCAATCCAAGCTGCCTTTTCAGGTTTTCAGCTTAGATAAGTCATCATCATTATATTTTTTTTAAGCAAAATATTTTTTCACAACATCTGAATTTATTGGGGTAGGCAAATCACCTCCATCCATTTTTGCCAAAATCAATGCCCCACCAGAAAATACCTTTTTCACCATATACGGGCCTTCCCAATTTGGTGTCCATTTCCCCTCGATTATCATGTTGATTTGGAAGGATTCTTTTTAGCACAAGTCTCCTTCCCTAAAGCAACGGGGACGTGTTTTCTTGTCATGTGCTCTCATCATCCTCTTTTGATATAATTGACCATGACAAAGTGTTGATAGTCTTTTCTCTTCAATGAAGTTTAACTGTTCGTAGTGATTTCGAACCCATTCTGCTTTCTCTAACTCTACCTCTATCAGGACTCTCAGTGAGGGAATTTTCACTTCGACCGGTAGCACAGCTTCCATTCCATATACCAAAGAGAACGGTGTGGCCCCAGTAGATGTTCTGACTGATGTTCTATAAGCATGCAAGGCGAAAGGTAACTTCTCATGCCAATCTTTGTAAGTTTCAGTCATTTTCTTCAGGATTCTTTTGATATTCTTATTCGCAGCCTCCACTGCCCCATTCATTTTCGGACGATATGGTGCCGAATTACGATGGTAAATCTTGAACTGAGTGCATACTTCATTCATCACTTTGTTATTCAAGTTTTTGGCATTATCAGAAATAATTGTCTCTGAAAGCCCATATTTGCATATTATTTCTCTTTTTATGAACTTACATACCACAGATCGAGTCACGCTAGCATATGATGCAGCCTCTACCCATTTGGTGAAGTAATCAATCATCACAAAAATGAATCTATGTCCATTCGAAGCTTTTGGAGTGATGGGACCAATGACATCCATGCCCCACATAGAGAATGGCCACGGAGGAGCCAGAACGTGTAATGTTGATGGCGGAGCATGAATCTTGTCAGCATAAATCTGACATTTATGACATCTCTTAGCATAATCAATACAGTCACCCTCTATTGTCAACCAATAATAGCCAGCCCTCATAATTTGTCTAGCCATCATATGACCATTTGCATGTGCCCCGCAAACTCCATCATGCACTTCTTCAATAATCTTCTTTGCTTCAGCTGCATTTACACATCTTAAGAGCACTTGATCTCGACCTCTTTTGTAAAGGATATCTCCATCAATGAAGAAACTCATGGCCAATCTTCTGATAGTCCTTTTATCATTTTCTGTTGCATGTTCTGGGTACTGCTGGCTTTTAATGTATTGCATGATGTCATGATACCATGGCCATCCATCAATTTCTTTTTCAACACCTGAGCAATATGCTGGTACATCTTTCACATTTAGCTTGATGGGTTGGATTTCAGTATTTGCATCTATTTTGATCATTGCAGCTAGAGTAGCCAATGCATCAGCAATTTGGTTTTCCTCTCTAGGTAGATGCTCAAACTGAACTTCTTCAAATTGCTTAACCAACTCAGAGATGTATTTATGGTATCGAATCAACTTAGAGTCTCTTGTTTCCCATTCACCTCGTAACTGATAGATGACTAGAGCTGAATCTCCAAACACATCTAACACTTTGATTTTCTTTTCAATTGCTGCTTGTAGACCCATATCACAAGCCTTGTATTCGACCACATTGTTTGTGCAATTAAAATTTAATCTGGCTGTGATGGGGTAATAATGTCCATCAGGAGATATCAAAATTGCCCCAATACCATGACCCAAAGCATTAGCAGCTCCATCAAATACATCCTCCATGATCTTTCAACAGGTTCATTTTCTTCAATGGCCATCACATCCTCATCAGGAAAATCTAATTTCATTGGCTCATAATCTTCGACTGCACGATCAGCAAGGAATTCAGCTATTGCACTCCCTTTAATAGCCTTTTGAGTCACATAAATGATATCATATTCTGAAAAGCATAACTTGCCACCGTGCTATTCTTCCTATCAATGAGGGCTTTTCGAAGATATACTTAATAGGATCCAGCTTTGCTATGAGCCAAGTAGTGTGATAAAGCATGTATTGTCTAAGCCTTCGAGCTGTCCAGGTTAATGCACAACACATTTTCTCTAATGATGAATACTTTGACTCATAATCAGTGAACTTCTTGCTCAAGTAGTAAATTGCTCGTTCTTTTTTGTCAGTTTCATCTCTTTACCCCAGCACACATCCCATTGAATTTTCATGCACTGTCAAGTACAAAATCAAAGGTTTTCCTGGCATTGGTGGCAGCAACACAGGTGGATTTGACAAGTATTCTTTGATCTTATCAAAAGCTTCTTGGCATTCGTCATTCCATTCTCCAGGATCATGTTTTCTGAGAAGCTTAAAAATAGGGTCACATTTATAAGTGAGTTGAGAGATGAAGCGAGCAATATAATTTAATCTCCCTAAGAAGCCTCGCACTTCTTTTGAGGTATGAGGAGGAGATAAGTTTTGGATGGCTTGTATCTTATCCGGATCAACTTCAATTCTTTTTCCACTGACTATAAAGCCCAATAGTTTTCCTGATTTAGCTCCAAATGTGCATTTAGCAGGATTCAACTTCAGCTGAAATCTTCTCAACCTGTCGAACAACTTTTTAAGACTGACTATATGATCCTCTCTTTCACGAGATTTTACGATCATATCATCCACATACACTTCTATCTCTTTATGCATCATGTCATGGAAGAGAGTCACCATTGCTCTTTGATAAGTGGCACCAGCATTTTTCAACCCAAAAGGCATGACTTTGTAACAAAATGTTCCCCACATGGTCATAAATGTGGTTTTCTCCATATCATCTCGA
Source organism: Durio zibethinus (assembly GCF_047325235.1). Taxonomy (NCBI): domain Eukaryota; kingdom Viridiplantae; phylum Streptophyta; class Magnoliopsida; order Malvales; family Malvaceae; genus Durio; species Durio zibethinus. The sequence goes on from NC_143165.1 coordinate 13,476,186, forward strand.
GTCATCTTGATCTGATTATAGCCTGAAAAATCATCCATAAAGGAAAATGTGGAATTCCTAGTAGTATTATCCACTAGAGTATCGATGTGAGGTAGAGAAAAGTTATCCTTAGGGCTTGCCCTATTCAAATCTCGATAATCGACACACATTCTCACTTTTCCATCTTTCTTAGGAACTGGCACTATGTTGGCTACCCATTCAGGATATTTTGCCACTTCCAAAAATCCAGCATCGAATTGTTTCTTCACTTCCTCTTTAATTTTTAGCAGCATCTCTGGTTTCATGCGCCTTAGCTTTTGCTGCATCGACTTACATCCTGGTTTTAAAGGTAACTTGTGCTCTACAATATCAGTGCTGAGTCCTGGCATATCCTGATAAGTCCATGCGAACACATCTACATATTCTCGGAGCAGCTCTTCTAGCTTCTGTCTTTCAATTGGTAAAAGAGATGTACCAACTTTGACCTCTCTTTTATTCTCACCATCTCTCAAATTTACTGATTCAATAATTTCTTGGTGGGGTTCAATTGGCTTATCTCCATGTTCTATTAATTTTAACAAATCAAGGGGCAGTGTGTAGTTATCTAAATCTTCTTCATTATCAAGTTCATTAACATGAATTAAGTTTTCAAAATCGAATCTGAGATTATTGCCATGATTATCTTCATGTTCATTGTTTGGGACCCTGCAAAGGGTAAGATGAAAAGAATATTGGCACACAAAAATGGAATGGCAAAAAAATGATGGAAAGAAAAGAATGGAAAGGTAAAATGAAGATGAAAACGATAGAAGAAATACGGATGCATCTTCTAAGTCTTTTATTAAAATGACAAACATAAACACACCATAAAAGATCTCCTAATACTCGTAGAAAGTAATTAGGGATTTAAAGTTTCACATTACTTTTCCAAAGCTTTAAAAACAACAGGCAGCTCTGTAACTTTCCAATTATCCAGTTCAAAATCTGAAGGACAAGGGTACACGAATAGCTCTTCACTTCGACTCTTCTTTTCTCCATCATCCACCATTTGAATGGCCATCTCTGAAAATTTTTCCATAAATCCTGCACTTGGGGCTTCCGGTAAATCTGGATAAATGTATCCTCTCGAGTGAAAAGAATCATAGAGGTATGAAATGACTATGGGCTCTGACTCTGGCTCATATCTTTTGAGATTAGCTATCCTCTTATCTCTTTTTTCATTCACCATTCTCACTCTGTCCCCTCTTGTTGGCTTATATCCCAAGCCAAACCTGTCTCTTTTTTCATATATGGCAGGTGGCTTCGAGATTCCTTGCAGGTTCTTTCCAAGTCCAACTTCAGGTCGCCACCCTATCTTGGTAAGCTGTTTGACTACCATTTTAGTATTCATAGACAAGTGTGGTGAATACAATTTAGATCTTTCAGCTACATATGTTGCATTGGCAATCTCGAAAGATCTATAAGAGCATTCCAAAGCTTCATCTGCTAATTCCACATAAGGAGTATTTATCGGTTGAGTTACCAATAAATCTTTTTCTCCTACCACACATGTTAGCTTCCCTTCAATAATAAATTTAACTTTTTGATGTAACGAATATGGAACAGCACCTGCCATATGGATCCACAGCCTACCCAACAAACAACTGTATGAAGGAGAGATGTCCATGACTTGAAAATTCACATTGAAAGTGCATGGGCCAATCTGCAATGGGACTTCTATATCTCCTAGCACCTCTCTTCTAGTTCCATCAAAGGCTCTTACTATCATATGACTAGGTTTCATATAAGATCCATCAACAGAGAGTTTTGCCAAAGTAGTCACAGGCATAACATTGATGGATGAGCCATTATCAATCAAAACCTTAGTCATTATATGACTTTTACATTTCACAGTAATGTGAAGAGCCTTGGTACTTCCTCTACCTTCAGGAGGAATTTCTTCATCACTGAAAGAGATATAGTTTGAAATTATCAGATTGCCAACAAGCTGTTTCACATACTCAACAGAAGCATTGTGAGACACATATGCTTGATTTAGTACTTTCAGTAAAGCATTACGGTGTGACTCTGAACTGAGCAATAATGACAATAGCAAAATTCTAGCTGGCATCTTATTAAGCTGTTCTACCACGCTATACTGCTATGTTTTATTAACTTTAAAAATTCATCTGCTTCACTTTCAGATACTGGCTTCTGACATTCTTCTTCTGAGGTTATGTTAAGACCATTTTGACATTCATTTTCTTCTCCTACCTTGGCTTTTTCCTTTCTAGCTCTTTCTAGAGCCTCTGGGGTATAGCACCTACCACTTCGAGTTATGCCTCCTACACCCATTATGTTGGCAGTATCTGGGTTGACTACGACATCATAATCATACTTTCAAGGTACTGCTTTATCATTCTGATATGAAAAAGGGCCAGGGACTTTAATTGTCACCACAGGTTGAGAGACGGGCCTTTCATGCTTCGATGTTGGCTTCTCATCATAATAGATAGTTACTGGTCTACGCCTAAACTTATTCTTTGAATCAATGGTAGATACTTCAGCTTTCACCAACTCTTCTCTTTCTTGGTAAAACTCTATTCGACCTTCATCCATCAATTTTTGTACCTCCTGACGAAATTGGTGACAATTCTGGATAAAATGCCCCAGAACACCTTGGTGATAATTACAGCTTTCAGTTGAGTTAATAATCTCAGAGTAATTTTGAGGTTCTATTGGCTTCATCATGTCAACTTTGACCAAGGCTTCAAACACTTTAGCCATAGGAGTTTTGACCTCTTCTATTCTTTCTTTCACATAGCTTGTTTGCCCATCAACCAAAGCATTTATTGATGGTTTGGTATGATTTGGTAGAGGGTTCCTATTAACATTTGGAGTCCCTTGTTGGCTGGTATCAAAATTTAATACTCCTTCATTGATTAACCCTTGCACTTTACACTTCAAAGCAGTACAATGCTCAGTGGAATGACCTGGATTCCCATAATGATAATCATAATGTGTATTGGGGTCATACCATTTGGGAAACGGAAGTTTTAAGGGTTCAATGATAACAAGAGCAAGTAGATATTTCTCAACAAATCGAGAATATAGATCTGTGTATGTCATGGGAACAGAATCGAAAATGGTTTTTTCTTGAGTATTTCTTGGGGTTCTTGAACCACTATTAGGATTGGGTCTCCATCCTGGTCTGATAGGTGCAGCAGGATGATTGTAGGTGGGTGTCTGAAAGGATGACTGAAAATGGGGTGAATAAGCTGATGGTTGTAATGGTTGGTATGATTGATATGGATGGAGGATGGATGTAACATGGTTTATGGAAGGGTAATGGGTTTGGTAGACTGGTGTAGGATAAGGTGTGAAACCTTTGAATTGTTGCCCCATATAGTTCACTGCTTGAACTTCATTTTCTTTCTTTCTTGGAGCTCTACCTTTTCTTGCTCCACTTGTCTCTCCCGCATCGAGCTTACCAATTTTTATGGCATTTTCAATGATCTCTCTGGATATCACCATATTTGCAAAGTTCTTGGTTGCATTACCTATCAATCTCTCATAATATGATGCTTTCAAGGTGTTCACAAATAAAACAGTTGTTTCTTTTTCAATGAGAAGAGGTTGGACTTATGCAGCCACATCTCACCACTTTTATGCATACTCCTTGAAGTTTTCAGTTACTTTCTTTTCCATGCTTTGAAGAGATAGACGATCTGGAATCATATCTGTGACATGGCAATATTGTGTAAGGAATGCCTTTGTAAGCTCTTGCCAAGAATGAATATGAGTTTTATCTAGTTGGACATACCATCTAGCTGCAGAACCCGTGAGACTATCATGAAATATGTGCATTAACAACTTCTCATCTCGAACATATGCTGTCATCTTTCGACAATACATGGTGATGTGGGTTATTGGGCATTTTGTGCCATCATATTTTTCAAATTTAGGGACCTTGAATTTAGATGAAATTACCACGTCTGGAACTAAACAAAGGTCAGTCGTATCTGTGGAGCCATAAAAATTCATTCCCTCTACAACCCTAAACCTTTCTTCCAATAACTTCATCTTTTATCGGGCACTGGTATCTTCTATCTTTTTAGACATCTGCATCCCTAGCTTTTCTCTTTCTTTGGGATCATCCAAATCAGGAACTAGGATTGGCTTAGGTGGTCTTTCCATCATAATGGGATTAACTAAATTTTGAAATTGTCCTAGAGCAAGTGTGGATGTCATTCCTGGATAAGGATTAGGATATCCACCGGGAGTAGGAACTGGTAGTCTAGTTCCTTGTGAAGGTTGGTTTAGTCGTGGTTCAAACCCTGGAGGATAGACAGGATCGACTATATCTGGTGATTGCTCTTGAAGGCTAGGACTTTCTTCCACTACTTTTGCCTTGTCAAGCTTCTTGAGCATAGCCATTATTGTGCTAAGATCTCCTTTTAGTTCTTCTTGAGCTTTCTCAATTCTCTCAAATCTATTGGCCTGTTCTTGCTCTATGATTCTTGTCTGTGTCTTGTATTGTATGAATGACGAGTAGATTGGGCCAAAATTTTTGATGGGCGAGCTATTCTTGAACCTTTATTACCACAAAGTTTTTATTTTGAAAAAAAAAAAAGAAAAAAAAATTAGAATGTTATGTGTTGAAAAAAAAAATTTTTTTTATGTGAAAAATGATGCATATGATGCATGAATGCAAGTGGGAGATATTTGCTTTTGGACAAACTTCAACATTAGAAATTTTTATTAATCCCATACAACTTTTATTACATAGGATTTAACATCCTAGAGTTATATCCATAAAAGCGTTTGACTTGCTCATAATGGTCCTTCGCCTCATCTAGAAAGTTCACTAGGCGCTGTCTATATTCTCCTATGGGATTGACTTCTCTTCTTAATGCTTCTACCTTTTCCACCATCTCCCATGCTTTCTTCACTGCCTTGCAAACTTGATTAATCAAATGCTCTATGTACTGTTGTCTCCCTAAGCTTTCTGCCTTCCATCTCATGTAAGCATCCCTTTCTGAATCACATGTGAAGATCCAATCTTTTTCCCTTCTGTGCCATTCATCTATTATTGCTGAAATATGGCTTTTGTGGTCTTGCAGTTGTAGCTCTAATCCTTGGATCACCTGGTGAAGCGATTCTTTTTCATTAAGTATTTCAAAGTACTTTTTTTTCTCTTTTGCGAGCATGACTTTCAATCTTTCCTTTTCGTTTTGGCATTCCACCAATCTTGCTGAGGTTGTAGAGTATAATCCCTTCCAATTCTTACATTCTTGATAAATTCTAGTGGTCTCCTCTTGCTTTTCCTGAGCTTTGCCTTTCCATTGATTTATTCCCTTTTGGAGCTCATCCATTTCACGTTGTCGGCCAAGGTAAGACTTGAAAACTTTTTCAGTTTTGAACTGAACTCGTAACCTTTTATTTTCTTGGTATAGATCTTTCAAGTCATTATTGGCCAGATCTCGCTCTTTTATGACTTTTTCTAATCTGTTCCCTTTTATCTCCGCTTCATATTTTAATTGCCCTACTCTATCGCGAAGTCTCAAATTTTCTCTTCTTATTTCTTCTTTTTCAACTTCTAATTCTTTCTTGATAAGCTCAACTTCTGATAATTGCACCTCTTCTGAAAGATTAACCAATTGATATGAGCTATCATCTGGAAGGAGTACTATGTCTCTAGGGCGCATTGCTTTCCAAATCTGGTAATCAGAAGTAACTTTGTCGATGAGAGGCCCTAACCTTATTCTTTGTGTTCTCTTCCATGCTTGGATCAATTGCTCTGGGGTTCTTGATGGATTCGATTCTCCGTAAATGAATTCTACTTGGACCAGGTCATGAGTAGCAGGAACAAACTGTTTTGCACCGAATTGCCTAAGTACCATCAATGGAGCGTAGCTTACAACACCCCATAGCCTTAATAACGAAATCCATGGCTCATTTCCTTCACGATACAACAAGGGCACACGAGGCATCCAAGGTGCCATCCATTCAATTTTATCCCCAGTAAGCTTTTGCAAGAAAAGGACCCATTCTTCTTTAGTCTTTAATGTCGGCCATTGGCTTTTACAGAACTCTTCGATTGGTGCCTTGTTTCTAAGATATGGTTTTGAAAATGCACTCTTCCCACATTTGAAATGACTTCTGACCCATATATACAATAGAGATGCACATCCTATGAATCGTCCTTTTCCCTTTCGTCGACAGAAATTTAATGACCTGATAGTTTCGGCTAGGACTGCTGGAGCAGGATTAATTGCTTGGGTTTTGATTTGCTCGAAAAAGTCTACCACAGTTATCTCAATATAACCCAAAATCTTCCGAAAGATTACCATGCCATACAATGCTAGAGCAAACACATCCATACCTTGATCATTATCCAAATGTTCCTGAATGAAGTTTCGGAGAAAGTCCCAATGAATACCGAGATGTTCACCTTTAGACTTCACAAAGGAATCAATGGTTTCTACCTTAACCCCCATAAGCTTGGCTAACTTTTTACGGTAACCTGATTTTGGCTTTCGAGTAAACACCTTATCCGGACATTGTAGTTCTATCCCGAGCAAAATCGAATACTCCTCGATAGTTGGCACCAAATCTTCCTGATTAAAGGTGAAGCATTTATATGATGGATCTCAAAACTGTATAGCTGCTTTGACCAGCTATTCATCAATCACTATTGAAATGAGGGATGCAATCTGCCCATACTTTTTGCAAAAGCTTTCTTTTCTTTCCTCACTTAACTGACCCCAGATAGCAGCTAACTCTTTTAAATCATTCTGTGTGAGATCTAAATGCACTTTCTCAGGTAACTTAGACACATAACTGGTAGACAAACAATCTCCGTTCTTTTGTTCAGCCTCTTTCGACCAAACATGTACTTCGTTATACGACTCACATGACACACTGACCGGGGATGAGCAAATCTGTAGTTCTATGGGATCCATGAAAACTTCTTGGGAGAAATGTGTCTTTGAGCAAATATCTCGATGCAAAACTGTATGATATGATTAATGCAAAAAGAAACAAAATTGAGTTAGTGTGATTTGAAAAAAAAAACATTTTTTTTTTGTTTTTTTAGTGTTTTTTGAGATTTTTTTTGTTTTATTTTGTATTATACACAACTTTTTTCTTAGGTATTTTCTACAAGAAGGTGGACGGGGCTCTACATAAGGCTGGTTTCCTAGGCTTATTATATGCTGGGTTTAGATTGACAGGGTCTAAAGGTTCCCAAATTGTTCCTCACTGTCGTCCATATTGGACTAGTAAAGCACCCCGATCCTCACCCATTACAGGTTACGAACGGAAAGGGTTCAATTCGAATGGAAGTATTTCGCTTGCCATTGCAGAGGTTATCACCTCACGAGAGCAATAGGTACTTTACTTCCTCCTATAAAGGACGGAGCCCGGGTATAGAGCTCATGTATGAGATGCATCGTGCCATTGTGTGCAAATATATCCTAATTTATTGACAGTAATATATACAAAAAAATAAAACATAAGAGGCATAGTAAAAGAAATGTGTGTAAATTTTTTGCTTTTTATTTTTGATTTGTTTTTATTTCTCTTTTTTTTTTTTACTAAAAATGAAGAATAAAAATTTAAGAAATTGATTAAGACTATTTAAATCAAAATTTAAGGATAACAAGTAGTTAATTTTGGCCTGACTCTCGAAAACAAAAGGCTTCCCTAGCGGAGTCGCCAAGCTGTCGTAACGGTTTTGTGTCCGTCCGACGAATTTGGAAACAAAATAAAAAAATAATGGAGTCGCCACCAATCTTTTTTTGCTAGGTGCGATTAGCCACCTATTAAAACATATCCTTTTAATGAAATCTTAAAATTAATTAAAATTTATTAAAAAGATAATTTTACGGTCTGCGAAACAGTCTGGGTTCGGGAGTCGGTTACGTGTGGGGAAGGATTAGCACCCCCACAATGCCCGTTAAAAACGGTACCAATTAATAACGTGTTATCCTTTGATTTTGATACAAACAATCTTATTTTCAATATTCGAAAAATAATTTCTTTGATTTTTTATTTATTAAAAAAAATTATTCTTGAGAAAAATAAATCAAAACCTTTTTATTGAAATAATTCTTAAAATGTTCCAGTACGTTGGTAACATTAAAAGAACTCTTTCTCACCTAGAGATTTCTTAAAGCATCTCTACTCGGAATACTTTTAGAATCTCATCTTTGGAGGCTCGAATTTATTTTTCGTAAGAAAATGTCATGTTAAAAAAAATTATTCTCGAGAAAAATAAATTAGAACCTTTTTATTGAAATAATTCTTAAAATGTTCCAGTACGTTGGTAACATTAGAAGAACTTTTTCTCACATAGAGATTTTTTAAAGCATCTATACTCGGAATACTTTTAGAATCTCATATTTGGAGGTCTAAATTTACTTTTCATAAGAAATTATGTTATGCATGCCATGCAAAATATTTTCATGTTTATGCACATTTTATTCTCATTCAAAAATTTTATTAATTATTTTATTAATTTTAATTTAAAATTGAAATTTTGAAGAAAAAAAAAATTTAATCATATTGAAGATTTTCTATAAATATTCCAATATGCTGGTAATATTTTATAAAAAAATCTTCTCACCTAGGGATTTCTTAAAGCATCTCTACTCGGAATACTTTTAGAATCCCATCATTGGATTAAATTTCTTTTCTTCCTATTTTTATTTCTTATATTTTTAATATATTCATTAATTTTTATTTATTATTCTTAAAAAAGAAAATTTTTATTGTATTGAAAAATTTTTTTATAAATATTCTAATACGCTGGTAGTATTTAAAAAAAATCTTCTCACCTAGAGATTTCGTAGGCATCACTACTCGGAATACCTTTGAATCTAATCGTTGGGTAAAAATTTTCTTTTCTTTCAATTTTTTTTACTACTTTAGTATTATTATTAAATTTATTTTTTATATTATTGTTTTTTAAAGTTTATTCTAAAAATTAACATAATTATATAAAAAAATATTTAACCACAATTTCATCAATTAGTCTAACAAATATAGGTATTTTAATATGCATAAATATTAATAAAATAAAAAAATAAGAAAAATTCAAAAAAAAATTTTTTTTACCTGAACCGGACCGGTCAACGGTCCGGTCAACGTCGGGTTCGGTTCGGCGGTTCGGTCTGGTGGTTCAGTTCGGTCTGGGCGGTTCGGTCCGGTCCAGTAAAATCGGTTAGAGCTGATGAAGGAAGAGGGTCGCGGGTCGATTGCGCGGACCCCGGGTCGGGTCGCGGGTTGACGCGCGGATCTCAGTATTAAAACGACGTCGTTTTTGGGCCTTTAATGAAACGACGTCGTTTTGATTTTGGCAGTTTATATAAAAGGTTCAAATTTTTTTTTGTCAGTTTTTCATTTTCCAGAAAAAAAAACTCTTTTTTTTTCTTCTTCTTCTTCAGCCGAGCGCCGACCCGCCGTCCTTCGTCGCCACCGTCGATCGCTGGTCACCGGCCACTGTCTCCGGTTGTTCGACGGTTCCAAAATTCTCCCACAAGCTCTTCTCGACCCCCTGAGCGTAGATCTGACCTCCTTTTCACCAAAAGGAGTCTCAAAATTCCTAGATCTGCCTTCAAAGTTTTGACCAAAAAAATTTTTTTTTTCTACGTTCTTTTTTTTTTTTTTTGAAGCTGACCTTTCTTTCTCTTCTTTGTGCAGGAAGCTTGGCGCTGGGTTCCTCCCTACGAGGAGGACTGTGTTGATTTTTTTTTTTGTATTTTTTTTGTGCGGTTTTGTTTATTTTTTTTTTGTTGGTTTTTTTTTGTTTGGGTATTTTGGGTGTTTGGGTGGGTAGATCGAAATTTTTCGTTCCTGAACTCTCAAGCTGGAAAAATTTTTTGTTTTTTTTTTTTAACCCCCCTCTAGAAAATTTTTCGTTTCCTTTTAAAGAGTTTCAATTAGGTGAGGTAGGTTGGCTGTAGGTGGTTAGTTGGTAGCTGTAGGGTAGCTGGTCGAAAGGCTGATCGGGAGGCTGGTCGGGCCAGTTCGACGCTGTACCAACCCCTTGACTTTTGTCTTATTTCTTTTTTTTTTGTTTACTTATTTTGTTTTTTTTCTGTTTTGTTTATTAATAAAATTTTATTAAAAATATTATTATTAAAAATCAAACGATAGACCCGGACAAAATCAGTATCTACAATATTAAAGATATCAAGTCATAAATAAATTAAAGCTTTTAAAAACTTGACAAAATTCAAAATATATGATAAACAATGTTATTGAGCTAAAAAGAGATGAAATTAATCAAAAAGAACAAAATCTTGATATAATGACTATCAGATTTTTTTTTTGTCAAAAGTTTTGACTTTTATATATTTATATAAAATAAATAAAAATAAAAATTAAGAAAAAAAATACATATCACATCAAAATAAATAAAAATAAATAATAAAATAAAAAACACAAATCACAACAAAACATCAAAACCTCAAAAAAAAATGAATGCAATATTCATGCATTCATGAATTTCATGCATTCATGAATATAATATTCAACAGGCTTGAAAATCTTGAAAAGAGTAAGAGATGCAAGTTAATTAATTAATTAATTAGATTTTGTCCCATGTTATGCCAATATACATTATTAACATTTGGTGGCATTAAAATTCAATGGCTAAGACTAGTTCATGATATTAAATCATAAAAAATGTATTGACATACTTTTAATAATCTGCAATCTTGATTAAAACTCTAAAAAATGAGAATAATTAATGTGTCAAAAGAAATTTAATTAAAAATAAAAGAATATGAAATTAAATCATTAAAATTATTAACATGCCCTTACTAAGTTGTAATCTTGATGACCATGTTTTATAAATGTGGGACAAGAAAAAAAAGAATTAAATAAAAAATAATAATGAAAACTAAACTAAATCAGAAAAATTTATTGACATACCTTAGCTACAATCTTGATAAAACATTGAAAAATGGAAAATTATTAAGATATGTGCTAAAAAGAAAGATTTGAATAAAACTCACGTGCATGTTGTGTGATTATTCGAAAATCGAATTCATATATAATATTTAACTTGTATATTCAAGTGAGGTTAATCACATACTAAGAAAGCCCTAGACAACAATGATTGCCTTGTAAAACTTAAATTATGAATTCATTTGAATCTATTTTTGCATAATTTCTTTATTTATCTCAAAATTTTTATTCATTTTTGCATAATTCATGGTCAACTTTTCATATTTAAAATCCAAAAATTTCAATATTTTTATAGTTAATTTGCCGGTCAACTACAATTATAAATTAGATGTTGATTTTAGAGATCAATGAAGCTTTTAGGTTTGAGTTTGTATCGAAAATTTTTTACAACTTATTTTTTCTTTATGTATTCATTTGCATATTCAAATGATTTTATAATTGTGTCTTTGCATGTATATTTTGTTTTGTATTGTAGACATCGAATTTTGTCCGGGTCTACATTTTTTAATAATAATAATTTTTTTTAAATAATAATAATAATAATAATAATATTGGTTTAATCATAATTTTTTAAAAAAATAAAAAAAAAAAGAAAAGAAAGAAGACAAACAAAAAATCCAAATAGAAGAAACAAAATGGAAAGGGCTGGTGCCAACGGGTGCTGTGCACGGCACCCTGGCCACCCATGCCCTGCCACTACCAGCATCATACCCTTATCTTTACCACACTCTGACTGCCTAGAACTACCTCCCATACCCTGCCAGGAGCACGCTCAACCTACTACCACCATCCCAGCCCTATAAAGCATTAGATCACCATCCTTTCAGTCTCTTTGGGAAGTACTAAAACCAATAGCCACTACAAAAGAAGCCCATACGATACACAGCTATTCCTAACCCTAATCAACCCTTTGCCCATCAGAAACCCCTCTCCCAACAAAAACACACAAATAGAAAAAAAAAAAAAAACAACAACACAATCCTCACCATAGGCGAGGAACTATCAGCGCCGAGCAAGCCCTGCAAAAAAATCAAAAACAAAAAGTCAATTTCTCAAAAAAAGAAAGAAAGAAAGGAAACCGCAAGCTTTAAGCCCCGATCTATGTCGATCGGGGCTGTTTCTGGTAAAACGGACGTCGAATTAGGAAAGATCTCATTGAAATGAGCTTTTGGAAGTTTTTTGGTGTTTTCAACCGCTGACGACAACCGCCATGGCGACCTAGGCCGCAGCCAGCGCGACAGTCCTATGATAGGATTCCGATGGGGGCCAGAGAGAACCCAAAACTCTGAAAAAAAAATTTTTTTGTGTGGAAATAGAAAAGTGAGCTAAAAAATATCTGATTGTTATAGAAAACATTAAAAGCAAAACGATGTTTTTTTGAGCATAGGCCCAAAACTACGTCGTTTCAGGCCAAGAAGGATCCGTGCGTTGACCCGGATTTAACCCGGGATCTGCACAACCCGACCCGTTGACCCATTCTTTTCCACAACTGCTGACCGGTCCAATTGAGTCAGATCGAACCACTCTCTAGACCGGTCCAAACCGTTTCTCAATCGGCTCAACCGAACCGCGCGTCGAACCGACCCTTTTTTGATTCAACCGAACCTTCGGTGATCGGACCGTTGACCGGTCCGGTTCAGGTAAAAAAAATTTTTTTTTAATTTTCTAATTTTTTTATATATTATTATTTTTGTTATTTTAAGTATTTTTTTATATATTTATGCATGATAAATGTTTAATTTTATTAGGATAAATATCTAATTGTTTTTAATAATAATAAAATGAAAACAATATAGGATAATAATTAAAAATATATATTAAAATGCTTAAGATAATAATAATAATAATAGAATAATTATTATTTTTTTCCTTGCCTAGATGTTGAAGTGAATAAAACATACTCCTAAAAAAATAATTCCGCCTAGATGTTGGAAATTATTATTAATAAATTTTCATAAAAAAATATATAAAAGATTTTTAATTAATTTTCAAAAATCATTAGAATCGAACTTGCTTCAAAAATTCGCCTAGATGTTGGAGATTTTTAGAGATGTTCATATTTTTTTAAAAACGAAACCTTAAACATTAATTCTTAATTTTCAAAATCCTAGGTTTCTAAAACCCCTAAAATCCAAAATCTCATAAACTCAAAAATCCAAAAATCCAAAACCCTTAAAAATCCAAAATCCCTTAAATCCAAACCCTTAAAATTTGAAACCCCTAAAATCCAAAACCCCAAAAAATCCGAAATCCCAAACCTTAAAATTCTTAAATCCAAATCTCTAAAATCCAAACCCTTAAATCAAAACCCCAAACCTCAAATTTTAAAACTGAAACCCCAAAATCTTCAAACTCTAAAATCAAAACCCTAAACCTTCCATATCCTAAAATTCAAGCCTTAAAACCCTCTAAACCTTAAAACCAAACCTTCAAAACCTTTACTCAAGCCCTTACTCAAAACATTTTGAAAACTCTAAGGACACATGTGAAAATCTCATTTGAAGTAATTTGTTCCCGAATGCCTCCTAAATGATGGGGTATTTAGGAAACTTTACTTCGTTAAGTTTTTTTACACGAGTTCTTAATTTGCATTAATAATAAGATTAATAAATAAAAAGTATAACAGTAAATTAGGATCTTAAATACAAATAGTTGCACCTAAGCTCTTCCTAGATGTTGGAGAGTCGGGGTGACCTCATTATACTTAAGAATCCAACTTTTAAATTGCATCTCATCCTACATAACATTCATTGGCATACATACGTTAGCATGTTATTATCGGTATTTATTTGCACTATTCTATCTTTAATTTTTATTTACTACTTGGTGATAAAATATTTTATAATAAAAAGGAATAATACATTTTAAAAAAAAATTTGTGATATTATAAAATAAAATAAAAATAACATTCCGAAAGATATAATTTTTGGTACTCTGCCTAGGTGTTGGAGAGTCACCAATAATTTTTTATAAAGAGTGTTATTTCATTTTAAAGATTGTTGTGTTAAATCTTAAGCAAGAGAGTTATTTTAAATTCTGCCTAGATGTTGGAGAATTTTAAGATAATTCTTTAATTTAAAGATTTTCTCAATATTTTTAAATAAAAATTTTAGCAAAATTTTATTTTTCCAAATGAAGGGAATTATTGTTAAATTTCAAATTAAAACCATTTTTATCAAACAACGAAAATAGCGCGTAATTAAATGGTACCAATTTATGGGCGTTGTGGGGGTGCTAATCCTTCCCCACACATAACCGACTCCCGGACCCAATTTGATTTTTCGTAGACCTAAATTTATCTTTTTGATAAACTTTAAACCCGTTTTTATAGTTTTATTAAAAAGATAAACTTTTGGGTGGTCAATCACACCCTAACAAAGATTGGTAGTGACTCATCTATTTACTTCGATTTTAAAACTCTTTTACGTCTGGTAGTCCCGAAACTATTATGACAGCTTGGCTATTCCATTGGAAATTTTAAGAGTCAGGCCAAATTTTAGTTATGCGCTATTAATAGCTATTGGATTTAATTGGTTTTATTTGATATTTAATTTAATTCTCTTTATTTTAATTTTTCAAAATATATACATACAAGTTAATAAATAAAATAAATTGCTTGTTAGCTATTACTTTATTTTGATTTTGTGTTTATGATTTATTCATGTTTTTTTGATTAATACATTACTTTGCACACACTTTGCATATTTACTTGCACGCATGAGCTCTAGACCCTGGCTCTTTCCCTTTTAGGAGGAAGTGAAGTAGCTATGCTCTTGTGAGGTGATAACCTCCGCATTTGTTAGTGAAATACTTTCACTCAAATTGAACCCTTTCCATTAGTAACCTATAATGGGTGGGGATCGGAGAACCTTACTAGTCTATAATGGACGATGATGTGAAGAATAGCCTGGGAACCGTTAGAGCATAAACCTTAACCTAGCATATCATAAGCCATATGAACCTTGCCGATCTTTTTATAGAAATAACCAAAAATGGATGACAAAAGAAAAACATTTTCTTAAAAAAAAATAAATTTTCTCTTTACATGTAGTTCATTCATTTAGTAATTGTTCAAATTTTACAATTTCATAAAATATTTTAGAATAAAGTGATTTTTTTTAAGCATTATCCAACAAGCCAAAAAAAACAAAAAGGTTTTCAGAAAAATTAAAGATTTTTCTTAAATTCTTTGTTTATTGGCCCAATCAAAAAATCAATTTTCATGTCCTAGTTATTTTGTTTTTCCCTCTAAAATTTTTTTTTATATATATTTTGTTTCATCTTTTGCATTTCATACATCATAAAAAATAATACATGTATCCCATTCCATATACATCATAAAAAGTAGTGTCAGTTTTACTAGGTTGGTATAATACAAGCATTGCATCCCATATAAAAATATAACATGCACTCGATAGGTTCATGCATTCCATACAAGTATGCTGTATTAGTCATAGGAATACATCTCATCATTCATATAAATATGTCATTGCATTTCATGCATATAAATTCATGAATGGTAGGGTCGTATGGAACAAATGTTGCATTTCATATCCCACTATCCCTGCAACATAACATTCCTTACATACATATTCATGGTTGATAAAAATTTTCATTTGGGTTGTTTGTACATATAAAAATTCGTTGTCATAGGCATATATGCATTTCATGACATTCTTTAGCCATCATATTCATGTATTCATACTTCGTGTGTCATTGTTTTTGCGATATTCATTTAATAAGGGTAGTAATCTAGAATTTTTTATCTAAGTCTTGGAATAAAATATCTGTCTTGAGGGAATCAGAGTCACGAAATGGGAGATCAATTGGAAGCAAAGATTAGTGCTTTGGAGTTGAATTAAAAAAAATTATGGTTTGAGCTTCGAGAGATGAAATGACAAATGGCTCAATTGATAGAAATGGTTAAAAGTAGTGGTATGGTTGAGTTAGTTGCTCCTTAAAAACCATTGTCACTTCCATCAAGTCAAGGTCAATTGGGTCTCGTTAGTTTCAGCACTCTGCCAGAGCATGCTACAATATTGGGTGATTTGAACAGTGATCAAGGTTTGGGCGAACTCAAAAGAGGAATGGGTGAACTAGCCATGCAAATGACTGAGCTCAAAAGTTAGATTTCCAAGAATAAGCCAGCTGGCTTCAAACAACCTTCACAAACTATCCCGAGTCCAAACTCGTACCCTAATCTTTCTTATAACTATTTTCAACCTCTTTTCCAAGCACCTAGGATTAGGCCCCTAATTTTCATGCAACCACCATGAATTTCACACCTGAACCCATATCCACTATCTTATTTTTCACAATCGCTTGTTCAGTATGCTATTCCGTCACTACCTTTTGAACCCAATCTTCGACCCAAAGTTTCTCAATTCACCTTAAGACCAACTAAGCTATCATATTTTCAGCAAAGCAAACCAACCATAGGACAGGAAAACTCTGGCAACACTAAAGGAAAAATCTATGTTGATCCAATACCCATGTCCTACACAGAGTTGTATCCATTACTTTTAGAAAACTATCTCATTACCCTTATCCCTGCTGAACCTCGCAAACCACCTTTTCTCGAATGGTATGACCCCAATACTCGATGTGAATACCATTTTGGCATCATTGGGCATTTTTGGAAAATGGCACAGCTTTGAAACATAGGGTACAAAGACTGATGAAAGCTGGATATCTGAGTTTTGATACCAAGATGAAGCCAGTTATTCACGAGAACCCTTTTTTGATCCATGCCAGGATGGTAGGCAATGCTGCAAGCAACAATAAGGTTGGTCAGGATGATGAATAAAAAGTTTTTTAAGCAAAGAGTTGTCCTCCCTAGTAATCATTGTCAACTATTTTTAGATTTTTTAAATGAGACGAAAGGGAATGAGAGTAGGCTTTGCACTTTTTGGTCCTAGCCCTAGAATGGTTCATGATGTGTATACTTGATGCTTTTGGAAATGAATGAAAACTTCTTTTAACCTAGATTTTTTATGAATTGATTTATCTGTTTATTTTATTGACGTGCCTAAAAGAGTGTAAGAAAGAATGATGGTTGCAAGTATGTTTTCACCAAACTTTTAAGATAGAAGGGATATATCTAGATGACCCATTTTGAATATAGGATAGAATTCAAGTTTCCCCTCACCAAAATAACAAAATTTGACTTACATATCATGCATCATTTGCTTGAATTCATTGCTTTTCATACCAGCAAATGACAAGGAATGATAATTGTAAATATGCATCATTTGCTTGAATTCATTGCTTTTCATGCCAGCAAAGGACAAGGAATGATAATTGTAAATATACTTTCATCGAACCTTCGAAGCAATTTGTTTTTTTATAATAGAATTCATGCCATGCATTTTTGACTTCTGGTAATTAACAAAAGGTTCAAGGATAACTATTCTAAAAAATGAGGTCAGTTGAGTCTGCACACTTATAGCACTCGAGTCAGTACCAAAATTATGGAAAATGAAGATGCTAGTCTAATGGACAAAGTAGAAAAAGCCTAAGGAGAGATCAGTGAAATAGTTACAGGAATGAAACAAAACATGAACAGATAGTTAGCAAAATTAAAACAGATGTTAGCAGAGTTGACAAAAGGAAAAAGAATTATTGAAACACACAGGGCAAGGGAGGAAACAGCTGTTGAGACACCATTGTATCCATCTGGGTTCACATATATTCAAGACCCTCATATCCTGCAGGCACCTTCAACAAATCATCAATATTATATTGGCCTTTCTGCCAAGATGCCATCAATTCAAACAAATGTCGATCTCAAGTGCACTCTTAACAACTCCACTGCTATGCTTAATGGGATGATCTTAAAGAATCAAAAAAATTAAATAGTGTGCCAAATCTATCAAGAGATACAATAATGAAGATAAATTTGATCTGTTGAAAGAGAGATTGAAGGTAATTGAAGGCCATGATGTGTACAGGAATGTTGACGTCAATGAACTTAGTCTAGTGCTTGATCTCGTTATTTCATCAAGATTCAAAGACCCAGATTTTGAAAAGTATAACGAAACTAGATGTCCTAAAATACATTTGGCTCAATACTATCACAAAATGGTTGAGTATGCTGGTGATGAAAAGCTGCTTATTCATGTCTTTCAAAAAAATTTGATTGGGGCAGCAGCTAATTGGTATTATAGTTTGAAAAATAGTCAAATTCGTACTTAGAGGGATTTATCATGGGCATTCATGAAGCAATACCAGTATATGTTGAAGTTGGCTCCAGACTGATTAACCTTTCAAAATATGAGAAAAAACCCCAATGAGAGCTACAAAAGATATGTTATTAGATGGAAGAATATAGCATCGTAAGTACAACCACCTCTTACCAATAGGGAGTTGAATTCCCTGTTTGTGGATACCCTTCCTTCTCCCTATTATGATAAGTTGATCAACAATACTTCATCAAAGTTTACGAATTTATTATTTACTGTGGGTAGAATTGAGGATGGGATAAGAAGGGGAAGAACTATAGATACTGGTGATGAAAAAAGATGAGATATTTTTGCAAAATAAGCCCCAAAAAACAATTGTTAAAGGGTAAAATGAGAGAAATCTCACCATGATACAAGAAGATCCAACAGATAATTATTCACAATGGCTACCATATTGTCCCCAACCAATATTTTTGATTGATGATTTTCCTCGACCACTTCATCTATGTGCTCAAATTCCTTTACCACAAACAGAACCAAGGATCAACTTAAGCCATTCACAACGTCGTAAGAGAAAGAGAGCCAAAGTGTATCATTCACTTTCAATACCTTACGCTGAGCTCTTTACTTTACTGATAGAAAATCATATGGTCTTTGTTGTTCTTGTAAGACCCAGAAAGCCTTCGTACCTGAAGTGGTATGATCCTAATGCTAAATGTGAATTTCATGATGGAGTTAAGGGGCATTCCATAGAAGATTATACTGTCTTCAAAGATAAAGTTCAAGCTTTGATCGACGCAGATACTACAAAGTTTAAAAAGCTAGTTGGTGATTGATAGTAGTAAAATTACAAGTTAGTGATGCTAAAGTTGAAACATCAAAGCAGGAAACTTTTATTTATGTAACTTTGAATAGCATCTCAAGAGTATGATCAAAATGATAAATTCTTTTTGGTCAAATCTTAAGGTTTGCATTGCATGAGTAAACATTGTGCATCATAGTGTTTTATTTTGTGTAAGTTTCTATATATAGTTAGTCTTTTTTTAAAACAAAAAAAAAGATATTAGATATGAATAAAGCCCCATGTGGTTAAGTACCAAAGCTAGAGAAATGTCATTTAAAAAAAAAAGAAAAAAGGCAACAAAAAAAAAGAAAAAAAAAGTTTTTAGTCTAAGATGAATTGGTGATCACTATTATAAATTTTTCAAATACCTAAATGCCAATTTGCTCATTCAGTTGACCCCATTTCATCAGTCATGACCCCTTGATAGCCTTGAATTCGAATTTGTGAACCTCATTTTCACTTGATATTGTTGTTATATCAAAGGCAATATTTTTTTCTAAAGGAATGGACAAATGAAACAGCTATTTAAAAAATGTATGGTTCCTAGAAAATCAAGTCTATATGACTTTCTCTTTTTTTTTGGAATTCAAATGCGATAATTTGATATGACAAGATTATGCTGCAGCTCTAAAATTTTCAAATCCAAGTCTTGTAAAATGCATTCAAGCATACTACCTTTCAGCTTTTTATCCCAAAATTGACTTGATCCTTTGTCTTGAGGTATATTTGTCAAAAAAAAAAAAATACCTCATTACCTCTAAGGCAACTTGAATTATGATTAACCGTTTTGTTCTCTTTTTACGGAGTAACTTAGATCATTTGATACCTTAAACATGCTTACCCCACATAATCCTTTTCTCATCCATTCCATATGTCCATTCTCTTCTAATTACTTTCATTATATGTGGTTTGCTAAAATGGGGCATCTTCCATGAAACATGTTACTGACAAAATAAATCTATGTGTGAGCTATGGGGGTAAAAAAAATAAAATAAAAAATAAAAAAATAAAAAAGGGGAAAAAATGGTTGACATCATGCACTAAAAAATTTTTTTTTTGAGCAAATCCAAAAAGGGTCCTGACAAAGTCAAAGTTTTGAAAAAAAAAAGAGAAAAAAAAAACAAAAAAAAATTTTGAGGTAAAAAACCTTTTTTTCAAGTTCATTTTCCTAAAGAGTAGTCTTCAATGTAAGTATTTATGCTTGAAATGACAAATGACCATCTTTCATTATCCTTTCACAAAAATAAAAATTTATCTTTTGTTACCCCTTTGAGCCTGATTGAATTCTTTCAAAATAAACCTTAACTAAAGATCACCTTTCACATTAGAGGCAAACAAAAAAGAATGCGTTTAAAGGTTAAGAATGAGAATGTCTAATGGAATCTCATGTGATAGGGGCAAAAACCCAATGTAAAAGTTCATAAAAGTTTTGAATCCATTTAGTGAAAGGATGTAAAAAAAAATGAAAGGAAAGGAAGAATGAAAGAAAAAAAAAGAAAGAGATGAATGGGTGGAAAGCATAAAATAGAATATACCTTAGAGTGTATCCTTCCAATGAAAAATGATCCTTAGTTTCAAATACCTTTAAATACTTGTTTTGGGCCTTTTTATCCTTTTCTTTGGCAACCATAAACCTTAGCCTATATTACAACCTTTGAAAAGTCCATATTGGATCATGTATGAAAGCTTAAACTTGAAGAGTTTCTTTTGAAAAAATGAATATGAATTTTTTGAGTTTACCTTTTATTACCTACTCTCATGTTTGAACTATTAAACCTTTTTGAAAAATTTTTTTTCCTCTTTTGGAATAGATTTGAATTCTCAAGTGCATGGTGTGTAAAAAAAAAAGAGAAAAATAAAAATAAAAGTGACTCTAGGGTGAAAACCCTTAAAAGAGCAGTCTAGAGCCAACCCTGAAAGGTCACTCCTGATGCTAAGTATGGTGGATGCTAAACAGAAGTAAAGCCAAACCTTTTTGAAATGTCTGAAATATCAAAGCCATAGAAGTCTGAAATGGATTGATTATTCCTAAATAACCTTTTAAAATCTCAAGCCTTTACAGCTGATCTTGACATATATCAAAATGTCACATTTGGAGACTAAGAAAAATGTTGAATATGTTTGATTTTCAAGGAATTCATGCTTTTAGAAAAGCTTATGTTTCATTCGTGAGCTTGCATGCCTCTTTCACTCCCTTCAAGGGTTGGAACCTTTTGAATAAACATCACTATCTACAGAACTATTACATCCATTTGGAAAGAAAATCCTCACTTTTTTTATTTTTGATAGGGATCGCCAAATTCTAAAAAAATAATAATAAAATTTAAGCCCAATTTATTTGACCTTAAATGACATTTAAGCCCAGTTTATCTGGCCATCAATGAAATTTAAGCCTAGTTTATTTGGCCATCAATGAAATTTAAGCCCAGTTTATCTGGCCTCAAATGAAATTTTAAGCCTAGTTTATTTGGCCATCAACGAAATTTTAAGCCCAGTTTATTTGGCCATCAATGAAGCTTTAAGCCCAGTTTATCTGGCCTCAAATGAAGTTTTAAGCCCAGTTTATCTGGCCATCAATGAAACTTTAATCCTAGTTAGCTGGCCTTTAATAAAATTTAAGCCCAGTTTATTTGGCCTGAACAAAAGTTTTAGAGTTTCAAAGTTTTATCCAGAATAAAAAAAATTCTCGATGCATAACCTTTTGAAAGATCTCGCATTTGCAATACTTGTATCATGAGAAAGACATTTAACCTATATAAAAAAAGGATATTCAAATTTGTATCGCTCATCTGTGCATCATGAAAGGGATATTTGCATTTGCATCACTTACATCTGTACCACAAGAGAGACATTTGCATTTGCATCACTTGCATTTGCAGTTGCACAAGATATTTGTATTCGCACTATAAGAAAATTCGCATTTGCACTACCATGGCATCCGCATCCTAAGAAAAGGTATTTGTAGGAGCATTTACATGAAAAGAACATTGTCATTGTCAAATATAGTTGCATCAAGCATTCGCATTTTTGCATTTGCATTGAAATTTGTATTTTTACCAACATTTGCATTAGCATCATTTGATCAAGATAGACATTTGTATCATTGATTGCATTCATTAACTCTGATTATGGAAAAGACATTTTCAAAAAATTTTTAAATTTTCAAAGTTCTATTGCCTCTGATTGAGAGGAGCATTTAAAGATATTGATTGATCGATTTATTATTCTCAACTTACGGTGTTGTCCCAGTTGATTCTAAGACCTTCGGGTATAATTTTGATTTGCGATGTTATCCTGATCGATTCATTATTCTCGACTTATGGTGTTGTCCTAGTCGATTCTAAGACCTTTGGGTATAATTTCGATTTGCGGTGTTGTCCCGATCGATTCATTATTCTTGACTTACAGTGTTGTCCCAGTCGATTCTGTAAGACCTCCGAGCATGATTTCAATTCACGATGTTATCCCGATCAATTCTTTAATTTTAACTTGCGGTGTTGTCCCAATCGATTCTGTAAGACTTCTGGGTATGATTTCTAAGACCTCTGGGCATAATTTTGATTCGTGATGTTATCCCGATCGATTCATTATTCTCGACTTACGGTGTTGTCCCAGTCGACTTTGTAAGACCTCCGGCATGATTTTTGTAAGGCCTTCGGGCATGATTTCGATTCGTGGTGTTGTCCTAATTGATTTTTTATTTCTCGATTTGCGGTGTTATCCCGATCGATTTTTTACTTCTCGACTCACTGTGTTGTCCCGATCATTTTTGTTTACGTCCTGACTTGCGATGTCATCCCGATTGTTTTTTTTATCATTTAACTTGTAGTTAAAAAAAAAAAAAGGAAGAAAAACTTTTGAAAAATCCATGATTTGCTTCCGGACAAAATCATTGTCTTTATCTTTGCCCTATTACTAATTTTCAGTAATGTGCAAGAGGGGCAGCTGTAGACACCGAATTTTGTCCGGGTTTACATTTTTTAATAGTAATAATTTTTTTTTAAATAATAATAATATTGGTTTAATCATAATTTTTAAAAAAAATGAAAAAGGAAAAGAAAGAAAACAAACAAAAAATCCAAACAGAAGAAACAAAATGGAAATGGTTAGTGCCAGCGGATGCTGTGCATGGCACCACTGGCCACCCATGCCCTGCCACTACCAGCATCATACCCTTATCCCTACCACACTCTGACTGTCCAAAACTACCACCCATACCCGGTTAGGCGCACGTTCAACCTGCTACCACCATCCCAGCCCTATAAAGCACCATATCACCTTCCTTTCAATCTCTTTGGGAAGCACTAAAACCAATAGCCACCACAAAAGAAGCCCATACGACACACGGCTATTCCTAACCCTAATCAACCCTTGCCTATCAGAAACCCCTCTCCCAACAGAAACACACAAACAGAAAAAAAAAATAACACAGTCCTCGCCTACGGCGAAGGACCATCAGCACCGAGCAAGCCTTGCAAAATAAACCAAAAATAAAAAGTCAATTTCTCAAAAAAACAAAAGAAGAAAGAAAGGAAACCTCAAGCTTCAAGCCCTGATCTATGTCGATCGAGGTTGTTTCTGGTAAAATGGATGTCGGATCTGGAAAGATCTCGTTGAAAGAAGCTTATGGAAGTTTTTTAGTGTTTTCAACCATCGACGACGACCGCCGGCAGTGATCCAGGCGACAGCCGGCGAGATAGTCCAGTGACCGAATTGCAGCGAGGGCTAGAGAGAACCCAGAACTCTGAAAAAAAAAAAAAAATTTATGTGGAAACAGAAAAAGTGAGCTAAAAAAAATCTGATTTTTATAGAAAACATTAAAAGCAAAACAATGTCATTTTGACATAGGGCCAAAACGACGCCATTTCAGGCCAAGGAGGATTTGTGCGTTGACCCAGATCCGACTCGGGATCTGTGCAACCTGACCCATTAACCCGTTCTTTTCCACAGCTACTGACCGGTCCAATTGAGTCAGACCGAACCACTCTCTAGATCGGTTCAAATCATTCCTCAACCGGTTCAACCGAACCACATGTCGAACCAACCCCTTTTCGGTCCAACCGAACCTCCGTTGATCGGACTGTTGATCGGTCGGTTCAGGTAAAAAAATTTTTTTTTTTAATTTTCTATTTTTTTTATATATTATTATTTTTGTTATTTTAAGTATTTTTTTATATATTTATGCATGATAAATGTTTAATTTTATTAGGATAAATATCTAATTGTTTTTAATAATAATAAAATGAAAACAATATAGGATAATAATTAAAAATATATATTAAAATGCTT
Organism: Durio zibethinus; assembly: GCF_047325235.1. Lineage (NCBI taxonomy): Eukaryota > Viridiplantae > Streptophyta > Magnoliopsida > Malvales > Malvaceae > Durio > Durio zibethinus. Next base: position 13,500,435 of record NC_143165.1, read on the forward strand.
AAGATAATAATAATAATAATAATAATAATAATAATAATAATAATAATAATAATAATAATAATAATAGAATAATTATTATTATTTTCCTTACCTAGATGTTGGAGGGAATAAAACATATTCCTAAAAAAATAATTTCGCCTATATGTTGAAAAATTATTATTAATAAATTTTTATAAAAAAAATATATAAGAAATTTTTAATTAATTTTCAAAAATCATTAGAATCGAACTTGCTTCGAAAATTCACCTAGATGTTAGGAATTTTTAGGGATGTTCGTATTTTCTTAAAAATGAAACCTTAAACATTAATTCTTAATTTTCAAAATCCTAGGTTTCTAAAACCCCTAAAATCCAAAATCTCATAAACTCCAAAATCTAAAAATCTGAAACCCCTAAAAATCCAAAATCCCTTAAATCCAAATCCCTAAAATTCGAAACCCCTAAAATCAAAAAGCTCCCAAAATTCGAAATCCCAAACCTTTAAACTCTTAAATCCAAATTCCTAAAATCCAAACCCTTAAATCAAAGCCCCAAACCTCAAATTTTAAAACCGAAACCCTAAAATCTTCAAACTCTAAAATCAAAACCCTAAACCTTCCATATCCTAAAATTCAAGCCTTATAACCCTCTAAACTTTAAAACCAAACCTTCAAAACCTCTACTCAAGCCCTTACTCAAAATATTTTGAAAACTTTAAGGACACATGTGAAAATCTCATTTAAAGTAATTTGTTCCCGAATGTCACCTAAATGATGGGGTATTTAGGAAACTTTACTTCGTTAAGTTTTTTTACACGAGTTCTTAATTCGCATTAATAATAAGATTAATAAATAAAAAGTATAATAGTAAATTGGGATCTTAAATACAAACAGTTGCACCTAAGCTCTTCCTAGATGTTGGAGAGTCGGGGTGGCCTCATTATACTTAAGAATCCAACTTTTAAATTGCATCTCATCCGACATAACATTCATTGGCATACATACGTTAGCATGTTATTATCAGTATTTATTTGCACTATTCTATCTTTAATTTTTATTTACTACTTGGTAATAAAATATTTTATAATAAAAAAGGAATAATACATTTTAAAAAATTTTGTGATATTATAAAATAAAATAAAAATAACATTCCGAAAGAAATAATTTTTGGCACTCTGCCTAGATGTTGGAGAGTTACTAATAATTTTTTATAAAGAGTGTTATTTCATTTTAAGGATTGTTGTGTTAAATCTTAAGCGAAAAGAATTATTTTAAATTCTACCTAGATGTTGGAGAATTTTAAGATAATTCTTTAACTTAAATATTTTCTCAATATTTTTAAATAAAAATTTTAGCAAAATTTTATTTTTTCAAATGAAGGGAATTATTGTTAAATTTCAAATTAAAACTATTTTTATCCAACACCGAAAATAGCATGTAATTAAATGGTACCAATTTATGGGTGTTGTGGGGGTACTAATTCTTCCCCACACGTAACCGACTCCCGAACCCAACCTAATTTTTCGTAGACCTAAATTTATCTTTTTGATAAACTTTAAACCTGTTTTTATAGTTTTATTAAAAAGATAAACTTTTGGGTGGCCAATCACACCCTAACAAAGATTGGTGTCGACTCCCCAATTTGCTTCAATTTTAAAACTCTTTTACATCTAGCGGTCCCGAAACCATTATGACATGTATGGTGCAATATTTTTTTTACTTAATTTTTTTGAGATCCATGTATAATTTTTTAAAGATTTTTAGCAATTTAATTTATGTATTAGTTTTTATATTATGAAATACAATATGTACTTCATATAAAAAATTATAGTGATTTCATTTTGTATACATGTGATCTTAGTCCAAGTATATAGAGAGTTGATGTTAAGAAATTATAGACTATTATAAAAGTCCAAAGGAGTAATTATTTATCTTGCTTAGGAGTACAATAATTCTTGATAGTTGGATTTGATTCTTTATATGCTTCATGTAAAAATCACTCTACTCATAAGATTTTGAAATGGATTAAAGAGGATATCAAAAGAAGGTTCAACAATTACAAAAGAATTACTAAAGATGCTGTCAGTTTGACATTTTTTTCAAACTTAAGGCATCATTCAAAAAATATTTGATTGATTGTTTCTTTAATAGTCTTTGTGTTACAAATGAGATGTTATATTTTATTTTTAATTTGATTGTAGTTTTTTTTTTTTTTGTGAGCTCCAATTGATTCGCAGCATTATTTTTTGATTTAGTATGTTTTTGTACTAATAACTTGGATAAATAATTAATTGATTTTTTGTACTATTATAGTTGTTTACTAAATTTCTTATAAAATTTCTTTCCATTTTAGTTAATATTAGGTTTATTTATATATATGATTTATCAATTTTTCATTTTTAGTTTTAATAAAAAGTATGATTAAGGGTACATATTAGGGTCTCAACTCTCAATGTTAATAGATTAGTTACCACAATAAGTAAGCTTACAAGTTATAACATATTCATTTTAATATTAATAAAAAAAGAATATAGATTAAAATTAGTCAATGTTTAATCTAATAAAAATTTATTAATTAGGGAAATTTTACTTTAATATTTTTAATAAGAAAACAAATAAAAATGACTCAATATTTTAATTTAAAATAATAAACATGAAAAAGGGAGAGCAATCGATGGTTAAGATTTTACTATATCATCTTTTCTCAATTCATATTAATTTCATTGTGAACAAAAAATACCGATTAAAAGTAATTGATGTTTGCGAATGAGAACTTGATTTAGTGGCAAAGAAAGGTCTTAGAACCTTCAAGTTATAGGTTTAAGTTTCATTATATGTGGGTTTGATAAACTTTATGTTTTAATTTATTTTTTATTATTCAGTGATTTTTTTATATATTTCAAAAAATAAAAAGTAGTTAATGTTTAATTTAATAAAAATTAATTAATTAAGGACTTACTTTAATAACACTTCAATATGATTAATAAGAAAATAATAAAAAATTGATATTTTTACTTGAAATAAACATGAAAGATTTTTTCACTATTTAGAAAATAGTGGATATCTCTATTATTTTTACCAATATTAAAGGTTTTGCCACATCATTTTTTAATTTTTAGAAGCAAATTAAATAAAAAATTTAAAATTTCTACCATATTCACTTTAATTATATACTCTCCCTCTCATCCCAAAAGAAAATATTCTTTTTCCACCATGTTATCATATTGGATAGTCAACAAGCAACAAAAAAACATTTGGCATACACCCAAAAGATGGAAAGTTGGAAGCAACCAACCAACAAATTATTTCACTCTTTTATCCTATTAAGTATCATCTCTGTCATTTTTTTCAACAAATTTCAATCTTTCAATATTTAATTTAATAAAAAAATTTCTAACTTAAGGAAAGTTTAGTTTAATAAAAGTATGTATATATAAAAGTTTGTGATTATTGCATTGAAAATGTATAAAACCTAATAAGCTTGGGTTTGACCTCACTCCAATTGGGTTTTTTATATATTTTCGGGTCCTTCCTAACTATTGTTTGGTAATTCTTATATTAGTAATTCTTCATAGTTTGATTGATCTCATCAATTTCCTTCATTAAGTGAATAAGGCAAAGAATAAAGCAAATTACATAACATTTGACAATCCCAAGCCTTACAAGTAACTAACCTTTAGCTCTTGAGAGCTGTGTTTTAATTGTTATAATTTGGGATAGTCGCATTCATCGACAAAAATGTAGAGGCTGCAAAGCTTTTGAAAGACACCATCTCCAGAGGGGTTAAAGCAATATATAATATTGATATACATCCTTAATAACCAAAATTTTCTAATAAAGTAATTCTTCTTAGAAATTTACTGCATCTATATATTTACATGGTTATGCTTATAAAGTCCATCAACATAGTTTATGATATACATATTTTTTCATGTGGGGACTTTACAGCCATGGATTTTCTCCTTGCTAAATTTGATGAATCGTGGGACACTCCAACAAAGCTTGATGAGAAAATGAAAGACCTAAAGAGAAAACAGGTGGAACTAAATGCTCTAAAAGGAGACACAGAGTCAAGAACAAGCACAGAGCTGCATCCGAGAAAAAAACTAAAGAAAGAAGTTGAGTTATGGCTCGGGAATGTTGAAACAGTAAACAGCAAAATCCAAGACCTTGAACAAAAAATTGGAGAAAGTAGTTTTGTCTCACGTGGATTCCTCAAAGGAGATGTTTTGAAGAAGATACAAGAAGTTGATGAACTTTTTCAACGGGGTAGGTTTCGCGACGGTTTGGTAGTTAACAACCCTGGGTGGATTGGACAAGCTCTATCAACCACAACTTTATTCGGTGGAGCTGCAAAAACTTGTATGGAAGAAATTTGGGCCTACTTGATGAATGATGACATTCAAAAGATTGGAGTTTGGGGGATGGGAGGAATAGGGAAAACAACCATCATGAAGCTCGTACACAACCAGCTATTGAAATAGACTGAAAATTTTGACATAGTGATCTGGATCACTGTATCAAAGGAGATGAACATCATTAAACTACAAAATAGGATTGCACGTGCAATGAATGTAACCCTTCACGAAGATGAAGATGAAACAATAAGAGCAGGGATGATATACGAAATGTTGGCTCGTAAAGGCAAGTATGTGTTAATCCTTGATGATCTGTGGGACAAACTTTCTCTTGAAGAAGTAGGCATCCCTGAGCCTTCTAATGGGAGCAAATTATTGGTAACAACTCGGTTATTAGATGTGTGTCACTATTTGGATTGCCGAGAAGTTAAAGTGCCGACTCTTTCAAAACCAGATGCATGGAGGTTGTTCACGGAAAAAGTAGGTCGAGATGTTTTGAATCATCTAGATCTATTACCCCTTGTGAAATCTGTTGCTGAAGAATGTGCTGGTTTGCCTTTGGCTATTGTTACAATAGCAAGCAGTATGAAGGGTGTACGTGACATTCATGAGTGGAGGAATGCACTCTTTGAATTAAACAGACAAGTGAAAAGCGTGAATGGGATGGAAGAAAAGGTATTTCAACAACTTCAGTTCAGCTATGATCGCTTACAAGATGAAAAAGTGAAGCATTGCTTCCTCTGCTGTGCATTATATCCTGAAGATTGGGAAATAAATACAGATAAGCTTATAAATCTGTGGATTGCTGAAGGGCTTGTGGAAGAAATGGATAGCATACAAACAGAGATTGACAAGGGGCATACCATACTGAATAAACTCAAAAACAGTTGTTTGATAGAAAGTTGTATGATAGAAAACAGTAATATAGATAAAGGTCAAGTGAAGCTGCATGATGTTGTACGGGACATGGCATTACGCATCACAAGTGTAAGACCACGATTCTTGGTGAGAGCTGGCATGCTATTGAAAAGGATACCTGATGTGCGAGATTGGAACGAAGATTTGGAGAAAGCTTCATTGATGTGTAATTTGGAATTACAAATTCCATCCCAAATACCTTCCCCAAAATGCCAAAAGCTCACAACATTATTGATGTGCCGATGCAAGATAGAGAGCATTCCAGAGTGTTTCTTTGAGCAAATGCATGGACTTAAGGTTCTTGATCTTTCTGAAAATCTTATTAAGAGTTTACCAAATTCCATCTCTAATTTGGAAACTCTCACTACATTATTGCTTGGTTGGTTTGAACAATTAGAGAAGGTGCCATCTTTTTCAAAACTTCAAGCTTTAAGGAAGTTAGACCTTAGAGGAACAAAAATCAAGGATATGCCTCATGAGATGGAAAGGTTGGTAAATCTCAAATATTTTGATTTGAGTTACACGAAAATAACAGAGATGGCCGATGGAATGTTGGCAAACTTCACATCCCTTCAGCACTTATCAATACTTGGATTTGATTATAAATTATTCGTGAGCGAAGAGGAAATAAGTGGATTAATGAGGAAGTTGGAAATCTTTGAAGGGTGTTTGTTTGACTGGAATGAGTGGAACAGTTATGCCCAAGCTTTGCATGCTCGAGAAAGATGGCCTTGTCAATACTTCATTTTAGTGGGTGATCGATTAATGTGGGATGATTTAGACAATAATTCGAAAAAATACATTGAATTAAAAGGTTGTGACATGATCTGTACAAATGGTATTAAGATCCTATCTGATGTTGAGGTTTTGACTATTGTGGAATCCACCGTGGATTTGTGTGAAGAGTAGTCATTTTTCTCATGGTTTATCCCAGTGCCACATAATAATTTTTCATTTCTTTCTCGGGTTGTGATAATTACCTGTAAAAAAATAAAGAAGTTGTTCTCGTCCAATTGGGTGCTGCACAACCTCCAAAATTTGAATACTTTACGTGTTGAGGATTGCTGCGATATGGAAGAAATAATAGCATCAGAGTCAGAGTCAGAGTTGGAGGGAGAAGGAAATGGAGTTGCTATCAAGCTTACTCTTCCAAGATTAAAGAAATTGGAATTGTGGGATCTACCAAAATTGAAGACCATTTGTGGTGCAAATGGAGTAGTGGTTTGTGATTCTATTGAGGAGATTGTTATACGTGATTGTCCAAAATTAAAGAGGATACCTCTGAATCTTCCGTTGCAAGATGATGGCCAACCATCTCTCTCTCCTTCTCTTACAATTATTGAAGCATACCCAAAGGAGTGGTGGGAATCGGTGGAGTGGAACCATCCAAATGCCGAGTCTTTGTTGGATCCCTACATTTGACATGTAGTTGCATGTTCGTTGAAATGTTTGACCACTACAGCGGTCACTTTTTTCTTTGATCAAATGCCCGACCACAATGGTAGCTTATTTCTAACATTTCCTTTTCATTCTTTCTTTTTTCTTTATCCTTTTCTATTTTCACTTTCTTATATGTTAATCTCATGCTTGACCTTTCCAGTTTTCTTAGGTACATAACCTGCTCCAGGATTAGAAATGGCAAATGCTCACTCTGGAATGAAGTAAAGTAGAATAGTAAATTTCACTCCTCTGGTGAACACCAGTGTTCCTCTCAATTCGCTCAAATCATCTTCACCAACTTTAGAATTACTTCTGTTTTCTAGTGTAATATTTATTGGCTATGTACTTTGTTTGATGTCTGTTACAAAAACATATCAAGAATTTCTCGGTATTAATCTTCGAAAACTAAATGCTCTCTATTTGATTGTCAGCCATATTCTTTTTACCCTTAGTTCTGCTGCAAAGTTGTTGATTGTATTTCCTTTGCTCAAGCATATTTCTTTTAAGTCAAGATGCTTAATTTCAAAATTAATTGGTGAAGTTGCAAAGAACATTATGAACAAAATTTGGGCATACTTGGAGGATTGGAGTTAGGGGAGGAGTGAGTAAAACGATGGTTATGGAGTTGAAAGAGTTGCGAGCAGCAAAAAAAAAAAAAAATCTAGAGCAGGTTTCTAGCAGTAAGTGTAACATTATTTAAAGGACAAGTTGGGAAAAAGAGTTCCATTGAAATGCATTAATCTGGATCAGCAAACTTATTATTTAGATGCTTTAGTTTTTTAGTATCTTAAAGCTCAAAATGCATGAATATTTTGATCCTGCAATTGCCATGAGGCAGGATTACGAACTGAAAAACCAATGTAATATGCGATTTGAACTGAAATTGCTGGAAATTTATTAAAAGGGGTTCTTAATTTAAACTCTATTTCTACTTTTAAAATTGTTGTTACAATCAGTTATAGCTGAAAATTTATGTGTGAATTTCAAATTTTTTTTTTCCAGGAGTCTATATTTTTTTATCAAGAAACTAGGCATACCTCTATATCACTATCCAAACTCAGATTCTTCATTGTGTTAAAATGATGCAACCTTAAAAAATATCACGAATGTGGAAATCTCTCTTACGAATGTTGACTATTACACGATGAAAATATATTTTTGACAAGTAGTAATAAGAAAATGAAGTATGTGTTCCAAAAGCGTCAACAACATGGAGCTTAGAATTAGAAATCATGTTTAATCCGAGCAATACTATCTTTTATGCACGGACTTAACTGAACAAGTAGGCCAAGTTTTTGAAGTTGGAAATAGTACTAGTGTTTATGATGAATTTGTAATGCCTTAAATTTTTTATTGAAAAAATATATGAATATAATATGATATATATGTAAAAATTTAAATTTAAATTTATGAAATATTTTTTATGAGATAAAATCATAAAATTTTTAAATTAAAATAGATAATATTTTTTAAATTAAATATGAATTTTTATAAATAAAAGCGACTATCAATCGATGTGAACTAATCATCAAAAGGGATGGTTTGGAAATTATTTTTTCTTTTCTATTTGTTTTTGTCCGTCAAAAGACTAATTCATTGCAACTCTTCGAGCCTTTTCAGATCAATGTGTTCTTGACTCTCACTTAGAGCATTGACATTGTGGTTAGGCAATAGATTGCCACTAACATTAGATGTTGTTGTTGCCCCTCTTTGATCAAAACTTACCATTCCATCCTTGATCAACCATTGCACCTTATACTTTAGAGCAGTGCAATTTTCAGTGGAATAGCTAGCAATTCCATAGTGGTAGTCGCAGTGGGCTGTAGGATCATACCACTTAGGAGAGGGTGGCTTGAATGGCTCTACACGGCTTGGGGCAATCAAGTGGCTATAATAGAGTTCCCGATATAACTCCTTATAAGTCATGGGAATTGGATCAAATACAAATTTTTTTCAAGTAATCCGTTGCTCTCGTGAACCACTTCCTGGGTTAGTAAGGCAAATTTGGGGTCTTGCAGGAGTTTGAATATTAAGGCTATATGTAAGATCTTAAGGGCTAAAAATTGATCGGTATGTGGATGAATAAGGTGGTTGTGGAACTAGCTAGTATAGATAGGATGAGGCATTATTCATAGCAGGATAGTATAGAAAGTAACCTTGAGGTGGATAGGGTTGATAACCCCTGAATTGTTGCCTATCAAAGCTCACAGCTTGAGCTTCAGTTTCTTTCTTTTCTGATGCCTTTTTAGTTTCTCCTCTTTTCAACTTGCCATTATTGATGGCACTCTCAATAATTTCTTCAGAGATCACCATATTGGTGAAATTTTTTTGTTGCATTCCCTATCATCTTTTCATAGTAGGGAGATTTCAAAGTGCGGACAAATAGCACTGTAGTTTCTTTCTCAGTCAGAAGAGGCTGTACTTGAAAAGCAATATCCCTCCACCTTTGGGCATACTCTTTAAAAGTCTCATTGGCCTTTTTCTCCAGGTTTTGTAAAGACAAACGATCAGGGGCCAAATCCATGATATGTCGATATTGATTGATAAAATCATGGGCCATGTCACTCCAGGAATAGATGCGTGTTTTGTCTAACTGGATATATCACCTAACAGCAGAACCAGTAAGATTGTCTTGGAAAACATGCATTAGTAGCTTTTCATCATGAGCATGGGCTGCCATCTTTCGATAATACATGGTAATATGAGTTTTGGGGCACTTTGTGCCATCATATTTTTTAAATTCTGGTACTTTGAACTTAAGAGGAATGACCACATTAAGGACTAAGCAAAGCTCAGTAGCATCAACTGAACCATAGAAACCAATTCCTTCCACAACCCGTAGGCTTTGTTCTAGCATATTAATTTTAAAGTTTTCTTGAGCTTCCACTTTTATCTTTTCCCTGTCTTTTCCTTTCAGTTCATCCAGATCAAGGATTTGAATTGGTTCAACAGCCTTTTCAGTAAAGACAGGATTCACATAACTATGGTAATGCCCTAGATTAGAGGCTGATGGCATTCTAGGATATGTAGGATATGTGAAGTATTCTGGAGAAACCTCTTGTGTAGACTGGGCTTAAGGTGGACCAAAATCAGGTGGATATAAAGGGGTCAGTCACTTCTTGCGATGTAGGGCCTTATTAGCTTGTGTTCTCTTCTACTCATTTCCCCTTATTTAATTTATTGAGAGCATCCAAAATTTTACTTAACTCATTCTTAATCTTTTCCTGAGCTTTTTCTAGTTTTTCAAATTGGTGAGAATTTTCTTGCTCCATTTGTCTGGCCATGGCTCTTATATTATATCGGTGGACGGAGTTTATACTAGATGGAGCTATCCTTGAACCTTTAGCATCACAATTACAATTAGAAACTATGTATGACATGCAAATGTATGCATGAAATGTACTAATGTTTGCCACATCATTGATATTGATAAAAGAAATCTCCCTTTGAAACTTTATTAAATAAAATTTCAAAATTACATCCTAATAAAGTCAAAGCAATATTCTAAAGTCCTAAACATCATTCTTTATTTCTAATGCCTCCTTATAAACTTCCTAGCTTGTTGGTAATGATTTTGTACCTCATCTAGAAAATCAAGTAAATGTCACCCATGCACTCCCACTGGTTGCACCATAGCCTTCAAACTTTCCACTTTTTTTCCATTTCTGATGCTTTGTCTGCAACATTGCATATCTGATCAAACAAATACCTTAGATGCCTTTATTTTTTTGTACACATGTCTGTCCATAACTCACTATGTTAAGCTTGTTTCTTGCATTCATCAGACAAAGCTTCTACTTGTGCTGTATGTCGATCCACTATTTCTTGTAGCATTTGGCTATATCTATGTGCCCTAGCAATAGCCTTTTGTTCTTCCTCCACCTCGCTTTTAACAATTCATTTTTTTTAAAAGTCGGGCAAGCTCGATTGTGACTGATGAATGTGTCATATCTAAATCATTAAATAAGGCTCTCCATTGATCTTTTTGCTCCGTAAGGCTCTAGATTTTCAGTTCTTAAAGTCGTGAACACTCTCTCATTTCTATCTTCAATCGTTTGTTTTCTTATTCTAACTCATCTTTCTCATACTTGAGTTTTCTCTTAGTTATTTTTATTTTAAGCAAAGGATCTTGAAGAATGGGTTTTGGGGAATGCCCTAACTGTTCACTAGGAATCATAATGTCTTTTCCCCTCTTCGCATGCCATACACTATATTCTAGAGTGACGTCATCAGTAAACCTCCATTGGTTAACCCTAGTGGTTTGCTTCCATGCTTTCTTGATCTTTTCAACCATTCCACATGCCCCTTTATCAGTAAATGAGAACTCCCCTTAGTTAAGTCCATAGGTTTTTGGAATGAATTGCTCACACCCAGATTGTTTTCTCACTAAAGCTAAAGCATAAGTAACAGCACCCCATAGGCTTAATAAAAACACCCGTGGCTGATTTCCACAACTGTATAACACCGTATCATGATGCATCCAAGGTACTCTCTAAACTATCCCTTGACTATCAAGGGCTCGAAAATAGAAAACCCATTCTTCTTTTGACTTTGCTTGAGGCCATGTGCTATAACAGAATTCTTTGATAGGGATACTAGAACGAAGGTATGACTTGCAAAATTGACTTTCTTTACATTCCATGTGACTCTTGATCCATACATAAAGTAATTGTAAACATCCATTAAATCGATCTTTACCATTTTTGAGACAAAAGTTTAGAGATCGAATGGTTTCTGCCAAAATGGTTGGTGCTGCATTGACCTGATATGCTGATTGATCAACAAAATCCACCACTGCAACATCAACATATCCGATGACTTTCAAAAAGATCACCAATCCATATAAAGCTATAGCCATAGCTACTAATCTCTGATCATCATCTATGTGCCCCTGGATGAAATCTCGTAAAAAACTTCGTGGAATAGCTTTTCTTTCATCCTTTATCTTTACACATGAATCAACTTGAGGTAAACTAAGTCCAAGCATTTGCACTAGTTTTTTACGATAGCCCACCTTGTTGGCTCAGTAAATCTTGTTTGGGTTTGCTAGAACGAAGCGAAGTATGACTATATACTCTTCAATTGTGGGCACTATGTTTGCTTCATTGAAAATAAAACATATATATGAAGGATCCCAAAACTGAATGATAGCCCTAATCAAATTATTATCCATTTACACCTATAGCAGTGAAGCTATGTCTCCATATCTATTCCAAAATTCCTTCTGTCTTATTCTATTCATGCATCCCCATATACTGCTTAAGTTGGATAGATCATTTTGTCGTAGCTCTAGATGAACTCTTTCGGGTAATGATGAAATAAAATCTTATGCAAGTAATCTCTTTATTTTTTTTGACCCTCTTCTGACTTAATTTTCAATTGATGAGCAAACTCATAGTGGACTAATATAGACTTTGGTTGTATTTGGCTTTCCATGGATGTAAATGTGAGATCTGATTTATCAATAATTGATATGTGACAAATATTTCCTATATTAAAATGATGCAAAGGATAGTGTTAAATATGATCATGATATGATAATGCTAGAACATGAGAATAGAGATGATGCATAGAATCAAATGCTAGAACATGAGAATGAAATGAAATATAAATGCACAAATCAAGCAGACAAAATGGTTAGATAACAAATTGTTCCTTTTTGTGTCCTAATTTTAGGTTGTATCTATTAATGGATAGAAAGGGCTTAAGTGGGTTTCTTAGGGGTGAACTATATGCAGGGTTAGAAAATTTTGACCACTAAAAGGTTCCAAATTGTTCCTTACATCATTGTCCATCACAAACTAGTAAGGTAGTCCAATCTTCACCTATCATAGGCTACCAACAATAAGGATTCAATTTGAGTGGGAGTGTTTCACTAGCCATTACGGAGATTATCATCTCACGAGAATGTAGGTACTTTACTTCTTCTTAAGAGGAACTGAGCCTGGGTATAGAGCTCATGTAATGCAAATGCATATGATAGTGTGTGTGAAGGAACACAAAATTATCAATCCCATAAATCAAATAAGAAACCAAAAAGGAAAAATGTTAGTAAACAAATAACTTAAAGCCATTAGTTCAAAGGATAGGATAAATTCAAAAATTATGGCTTGACTCTCTAATGTCCCTAATGGAGTCGCCAAGCTGTCATAATGTCTAAATCCAAGGATCTATCGCTAGACATTGACTTGAAGGAGTCACCACCAATCTTTTTTTATCTAGGTGCGATTGGTCACCTAGGGAATCTATCCTTTTAAGGAACTCCTAAGCTTGACTAAGGGTCCCTAAAAGAATAGGTTCAGGTCTACAAACCAGAACAGGGTTTGAAAGTTCGGTTACATGTGGGGAAGGTTATAGCACCCCCACATACCCATCCAAAGGATAGTACCATATTATTTCGAATTTATCCTAAGGTTTAAAATCTAATGGCTTCAAATTTTATGTTAAATATTGGAAACAATTTTTAAGATTTTCCATCAATCTCGTAGTACTCTTAAAAAAATTCTTCCTCACCTCAAGAGTATTCAAGAATCCCATTTGATTTCTTGAAAAGACTCCGTTGTCAGAAAATGATTTATTTGTTTATTTTATTTTGGAAATAAATCTAATTATTCCACCATTTGGGTCAAATTAGAAATCTTTTTTCTTTTGAATTTCTAAAATTTTCACCATTTGGGTCTATTTAGAAATTTCTTTTTTTTCTCTTTTTTCCTTAGAAAGAAAATAATATGATAATTATTTTTATTGAAATTTCATCTAAATTATTCCATCATTTGGGTCAAATTTAGAGAAAATTTCTCACCTAGAGATTTCTTAAAAATTTATCATTTGAAATTTCAAAGAATCTTATCCTTAGATAATTATAAAATATTTTCAATCCAAATTTTTATGTGGAAAAGAATACAACTACTTGTATTAAAATTTCATCTAATCATTCCACCATTTGAGCCAAATTTAGAAGAAATTTCTAACCTAGAAATTTCTCAAGAATTTATTAATTGAAATTTTTAAAAATCTCATCTTTGGGTAATTTGTATTGAATTCCTAAAAAATTTTATATTTTTATGCTTTTTATGCTTTTAATTTTTTTGTTTGAAAATATATATTAATTATTATTATTGAAATTTTATCTATATTATTCCACAATTTGAGACAAATCTAGACAAAATTTCTCACCTAGGAATTTTATAAAAATTTTCATTTGAAATTTTTATAAATTCCATCATTAGATAATTAATATTTATTCCCAAAATTTTATTTTTATTATTTTATTTTATTTTGATAAAATAAAAAAACAAGTAAAACAAATAAATTAAATAAAATAAATAAAAAAAATACCAAAAATCCGAAAACGGCTCGGCTTAGGCTTGGATACGGCTCGGCTCAAGACCAAAAATCACGGCTCAGATGCACGGCTTGGGATCTCGGCTCGGCTCGGCTCGACTCGACTGGAACCCAGGTGAAAAAACGGGCCACTGGTTCGGGTGCGCTACGGGTCGGGTCGGATCTTGGCAAAACGTGCAGATCCTAAGGGTTTACTAACGCAAAAATGACGTCGTTTTGGAAAGGGTATATAAGACTGAAGATCGATTTTTTTTTAGAATTCTTTTCTCCTCTTCTCTCTCCTCCCTTCTTTTCTCCTTCTTCTCTCTAAACGATTCCAGATTCCAGATACCAAAATTTGGGAAAAGCCATCAGAAACTTCAAATCTGACTCTAAACACTTTTTGCTTCCGTTTCACCTTTTTGTTTTCTTTTTTTCTCCCTGATTCCTGTGTGTCTTATATGTGATTTATGGACCTATTTATAGGGATTGATCAGAATAGTTTCTGATCAATCCTAACTCCTTATGGGATTTGGATTCAATTTTTGAATCCAATTCCAACTCTGTCAATTCTCAAATCACGGTCAAATTCATTCTAATTTTTTTATCCTAATCCTAATCTTAACCAAAAATTAATCAAAATAAAAAAGATAAATATATTAATAGATAACAAAAAAATAATTAGATAAATAAAAGAAATAGATAAATAATAATAATAAATAATAAAAGCAGATAAATAATAAAAATATTAATAGATAAAAATAAAATAAAAAAAATATATTAATAAATAGACAAATAATAAAAATAAAAATAAAAGTCAATTGGACCAGCTAATTGGATCCTGAATCGGACCCAATAAGCTTAAGCCCAAACTCTATTGGACCAAGCCCAATGACCTTAGACCCGGATCAAATATGGTGTCTACACTATGTATTAAGCTAGAAATTTTTTTTTTTAAAAATATTCTTATGTACAATTCTAATTCATGTTTTTCTCATCTTATCTTTTGCCAGATACATTACCAGCGGGAGATATTAGAAATGGCAATTGCTCGCTCTGGGATTGAAGCAATGTAGAATAGTAAATTTCATCCCTCTGTTGAACGCCAGTGTTCTTCTCAGTTTGCTTGAATCATCTTCTCCAACTTTAGAATTGCCTCTGTTTACTATCGTAATATTTGTTGCCTATGTACTTTGTTTCTTATTCAAAACGTGTAATAAAACTCTGAGCAAATTATTCTCATTTTCTTACTCAGAACGCTGGCTTTGCCAAGTTTTCTCTGCCAAGAATTTCAGTTTACTTTGCATGCGTCCACTCCATACCTGAAAATATAAATCATATAGCTATGGACAGCCCAAAGTAATTAATTTGGGAGTTGGAAGCTGAAGATTGGGTGGCCTCCAACAGCTTAGACTTTTGCTCTAGCAGCGCAGTTATTGGCATTCAAATTTAACTTTTGATCAATTTCAGTCAGTGTAATTGTAACCATGCAACTTAGCCTCCAACCATGGAAAGAAACACATGGAAATGGTAGAGAATAAAAGGGAAAACAAAGTAGTTCACCTTGCACCCTTCAAACATAAAAATCATTTTGAGATTTGAACTGTGTTTAATCATTTTTTTAACCTTAGTTTATACCTTTTTCTGAAGACAACATTCAGTTGGATTGAGGTTTTGAGATGATGTGTTTTGGTAAATATGATATACATATCAATGCTAATTTACTTAATTCTATACATGAAAAAAAAAGTCACTTTTCTCAAATTGAAGGCAATTACAAAGAGTTTTAAGCACTGCGAATATCAGAAATAATTAGTAATATTTTTGACCTTATCAAAAGATCTCGTAATTAGTAATATTTTTAATTTAACTTTATAAACTAATATTTGGATCACTCATATTTAAAAGTGTTATTATTTAAAAAATAACCGACCTCTCATTTGATATTTCAAGTCGTTGCAACTTGATCAAATGATGTTCAACGGAATTTAAACTTTATTAATTAAAACCATTTAAGCTAAATCGTAATTATGTCTAATAAAATATTATAAATTAAATTAGAATTATCATTATTTTGAATATTTATTTTCTATATAAATATGTAAAGCTACACACAAGCAATAGTATTTGGGAAAAATGAGTTTGAATCTCACCTTCTTGTTGTTGCAATTACATTAACAGAATATTACTGCAAACTTTCAGAACAGTTGATTTGCACCATCGCAGGTCAGCCCTCCCAGTTTGCTGTTTTGTAGATGTAGACATCCAATTGGGTCCAGACCCAGATCAATTGGGTCTGGCTCAAATGGGTAAGCTCAATTTAATTTTTATCTTGTATTATTTTTATTTTTTTTCTTTTTTTTTCTTTTGTATTTTATGTATTTTATTATTTATTTATTATTATTATGTATTAATATATGTATATCTTTATTTATTTATTTTTTTCTTGTTAATATTTATATGTATTTTATTTATATATTTATATTTATTATTATTATATTATTATTATTATTATTTTTTATCTTGTAATATCTTTCGGATTTATTTTATTTTATTTATTTGTTAATTTTATTTTTATTCATTTATTTGATTTTTTTTATTATCTGATTATTTTTTTTTCTTTTCTCTTTTTTTTGATGGCTGTGATTGAAAGTTAAAGAATCCCACTGTGAAGGGGAATTCAATTAGAAGAGTCCAGATTGGATTCAAAGATTAAATCCCCGTCCAAAGAGGAATTGGGATTGATCAGGAACTCCTGATCAATCCTTATAAAAGGGACCTCCTGGAACAGATGCAGAAAATAGAAGAAAACAGTAAGCAAAAGCTACTGATCTGAGAGAAAAGAAGCGTATAGAAGGCTAAGAAAAGGTGTAGAAGGGTTCTGAAAATTAGCATAATTTTTTTTGAAGATTTTGGCGATATTTTTTTCTGGGAATTTCTGAAAAATTCTAGTTTTCGGTTGAATTTTCTAACAAAACTTGAATTTTCTGACAAAAATTTCGGCCAACCTTGAAGTTTCTGGCCACCTGCCCAGTTTCCAGTGAAGAATCCTAGAAACCGGTGAACCTCCGGTGAACTTCCAGCGAAAATTCCAGATTCTGACGAAAAATCCCAGAATCCGATGAATCTTCAACCGGAGTTCTTCGACCTTTTAGAGAGAAGCGAAAGAAAAAGGAAAGAAGAGATAGAGAGAGGAGGAGCCTTCTGTCGAAAAACAGAGGAAAGAGCCTTATATACCCTTCCGAAACGACATCGTTTTGGCCTTAAGTGACCTAAAGGATCCGCGCGTTTTGCCGAGATCCAACCCGACCCAAGCGTCGACCCGCTATCTGACCCGCGCGTGTCTGCCCCCCCTCCGAGCCGAGCCGAGCTTCCAAGTCGCTCCTCCGAGCCGTTTTCTCTTCCTTGAGCCGAGCCGAGCCGAACCGATAGTCGAGCCGCTCCAGGTTTTTTTTTATTATTTGTTTATTTGTTTTATTTATTTATTTTATTTATTAGATTAGATTTATTTAAAATTTTTTATCTTTATTTTATCTTTATTTTTGTTTTACTTTTCTTTATTTTTTTATCTTTATTTATTTTCACTTTTATTTTGTTTTATTTTCTTTAAATAAAAATCAAAAAATATTTTTGGGGAAAAGTTGAAAGTATCAATTTTTCTTGAAAATAAAATTTCAAAAAAAGGGTTTTTGAGGAAAAGTTGAAAGTATCAATTTTCCTTGAAAATCAAAGATTTCAAAAAATATTTTTGAGGAAAAGTTGAAAGTATCAATTTTCCTTGAAAATCAAAGTTTCCAAAAAAAAAAAACATTTTTGGGGAAAAGTTAAAAGTATCAATTTTCCCTGCACAAGAAAAATCTTTCTTTTTTTTTATTTTTGATTTTGATTTTGATTTTTCTTTAAATAATCCGATGACGGAGCCTCTGTAAGTGAAACAGTAGTTTTTCTTGCATACTCCTGAGGTGAGGGAATTTTCTCAATTTTTTGCTAAAAGTATTAGAGTCAATTGAGAATAATTTTCAATAATTAATTACTTGGTAAAATTTTAAGGCTCATTGGATAACATAAATTTAAGCTGGTACCATCTTTTGATGGGCGTTGTGAGGGTGCTATAACCTTCCTCACACGTAACCGAACTCCCAAACCCTATTTTGGTTAGCAGACTTGAACCTATTCTTTTAAGGACCCTTAAATTTAGGTGTTCCCTGAAAGGACAGATTCCTAAGGTGGCCAATCGCACCTAGATAAAAAAGATTGGTGGCGACTCCCTAAAGATAATGTCTAGCGATAGATCCCCGGATCTAGACGTTATGACAGCTTGACGACTCCACTGGGGACTTTGAGAGTCAGGCCGACAAATAATTTGTGTTATCCAAAAGCCTAATAAAATTGAACCGTTTGTATATATGTGCTATTATTCATTCATATTTATTTACTTTGTTAATTATATCATTCATATGCATGTGCATAACATGAGCTCTACACCCGAGCTCCGTCCCTTTAGGAGGGAGTAAAGTACCTATTGCTTTCGTGAGGTCTAATGCCTTCGCAGTGGCTAGCGAAATAATCCCACTCAAATTGAACCTTTTTCGCTTGTAGCCTGTAACGGGTGAGGATTAGGGTGCCTTACTAGTCTGTAATGGACAAGGATGTAAGGAACAATTTGAAGACATTTAGACTTTGACCTTAAAATTGCATATAGTGAACCTTAAGAATGCCTAAACCTAGGATAGAGCCCTTTCTACTCAATGATAGATATGCCCTGAAATTAAGACACAAAAAGGGTGTTTATCTAATCATTTTAATTGTTTAACTTTGTGTATCATTTTCATTATCATATGTAACATTATGCATCAGCATCACTTTCATTTCATCCATTGAACTAACTATGTTGTTTGTCTGATTGTATGCATCTACATTACTTTCATGATCATATTTTAACACAATCATTTGCATCCATGTCATATTAGATTTCATTCAAGAAAATGTACATTTCATTCGTGCATCAAAGCATCATACACAAAGCATAGCATAACATTTCTAATCATAAGTATGGTACTCAAGGTTCCAGGATAGCTCCATCCAGCGAAAAGCCTGTCCATCGATTCAACACAAGATCCAGAACAAGAAAAATGGAGCAGAAAAATTCTCATAGATTTGAAAAGATAGAAAAAGCACAGGAGAAGATTGAAAGTGAGCTAAGCAAGATTCTGAAAGCTCTTAATAACATGAATAAAGGAAAAAGGGTTGAAGGAAATACAAGTCAGCAAGAAGTGGCTGACCCTTTGTACCCTCCAAGTTTTGGCCCACCTCAAGCCCAGTCTGCCCAAGAGGTCTCGCCACAACACTTCGCATATCCAACATATCCTGGAATGCCATCAGCTTTCAACCCAAGGCAGTATAATAGCTATATAATTTCTGTCTTCACTGAAAAGGTAGCAGAACCAATTCCTGATCTAGATGATTTAAAAGAGAAGGAGAAGAAAAAGATGAGAGTGGAGGCTGAGAAAAGTTCCAAGATTAGCATGCTAGAGCAAAGGCTAAGGGCCGTGGAAGGATTTAGCTTTTATGGGTCAGTTGATGCTGCTGGGCTCTGTCTAGTCCCTGATGTGGTTATTTATCATAAGTTCAAAGTACCAAAATTTGAAAAATATGATGGTACAAAGTGCCCCAAAACTCACATCACAATGTATTACCGAAAAATGGCAGCTCATGCTCATGATGAAAAACTTTTGATGCATGTCTTTCAAGATAGCCTTACAGGCTCAGCGGCCAGGTGGTATGTTTAGTTGGACAGAACCCGCATTCACTCTTGGAGCGATATGACACATGACTTCATCAGTCAGTATCGACATATTATTGATTTGGCCCCTGATCGTTTGTCTGTACAGAATTTAGAGAAAAAGGCAAACGAGTCTTTTAAAGAGTATGCCCAAAGGTGAAGAGATGTTGCTTCTCAAGTACAACCTCCTTTGACTGAGAAAGAAACTACAGTGTTATTTGTCAGCACTTTGAAGTCTCCTTATTATGAAAAGATGATAGGGAATGCAACAAAGAATTTCGCTGACATGGTAATCTCTGGAGAAATTATTGAAAGTGCCATAAAAAATGGTAAGTTAAAAGGAGGAGAAACCAAGAAGACATCAGAAAAGAAAGAAGCTGAAGCTCAAGCTGTGAGCTTTAATAGACAACAATTCAGGGGTTATCAACCCTATCCACCCTAAAGTTACTCTCCGTACTATCCTGCTGTGAATAATGCCTCATCCTACCTATACCAGCTAGCTCCACAACCACCTTGTTCATCCACACACCAATCAATTTTTAGCCCCCAAGATCTTACATACAACCTTAACATTCAAGCTCCTGTAAGAACCTAAATTCGCCCTATTAACCCAGCAAGTGGTTCACGAGAACAACGAACTACTCGAGAAAAACTTGTATTTGATCCAATCCCTATGACTTATACAGAGTTATATCGAGAACTCTATAATAGCCATTTGATTGCCCTCAGCCATGTGGAGCCGCTTAAACCATCCTATCCAAAGTGGTATGATCCTACAGCCCACTACGACTATCACTATAGAATTACTGGCCATTCTACTAAAAATTGTACTGCTTTAAAGCATAAGGTGCAACGGTTGATCAATGATGGAATGGTAAGTTTTGATCAAGGGAAAGCAATAACACCTAATGTTAGCGTTCTAAGTGAAAGTCAAGAACAGAAAGGGTCCGAAGAGTCACAATGAATTGAGGGGCAAGATGTCAATAGAGATTCTTCACCTGATCGCATAGGGGGACAATTTTAAAAAATAAAGATAAGGCTGGTTGAAGGTTTCTTTTGTCATGTTAGGATTTCTTTTCGAGTAATGTTAGATTTCTTTTTTGCAATATAACTTCACTTGTTATCATCTTAATGAAGGCAAGTTAATGCATTTCATTGCATTTTTCTCTTTCACTTGACCATTATTCCATGCCCTGTTACCTTTCATAACTTTATACTCCCATTCTTAAATTTCAGATGATGAATATTTAGACAATGATAATAATAATTCTGAGATTTACTTTTGAGAACTCATCCACATTAATATGAAGAGGTGATTTGAGCACAAAAAAAAAAGAGGTAAGCCATTACCAGAGGTAAAAGAGATATGTCTTGAATACAAGATCATGAGCTTTGTTCAATAGATGATGTTCAAGAAAAGTATTCACAATTAAGATGAAAAATGGCCATCTTTCTTTTACCATTCGAAAAATCATTTATTGCTACCCCTTTGAGCCTATAATGATTTCTTTTTCGGAAGAACCCCAACCAAGGATCACCCTCTACACTAGAGGGTAATTTTTGAAAAAATCACAAAAGGTCTCAAAAAGGTCTCAAAAATTAAAAAAAAAGAAAAAAAAAATAAATGCCAACATGACTTGGGGCAAAGTAATGAGAACCTTTTGTGTGAGGAAAGAAAAAGCAGTGAAACGATGTGGGGGCAAAATGCCAAGTTGTATCAAATGATCCTTTGGTTTTGAACCTTGTTAATACATGTTTTGAGCCTATTATATCCATTTTTTTATGACCCTTCACCTTGGCCTACATTACAACCTTGAAAAGTCTATTTGGATCAAGTGTGAATGCTTAACTTGAATGATCATATGTTGAGCGAAGGCATGCTCATGATGAAGCAATGGAATCATGCTACATTACTCTAAAGTTTGATGTATGAAAGATATCAACAATGGATGGAAAATGAAAAAAAAAGCAAAAAAAAAAATGATGAAAAAAAAAAGAAAAAAAAAGAATGAATGAAAAAATAAGAAAATGAAAAAAAGAGATTCAAATTGAAAACCTGAAAGGGTGATTTTGGTAGAGAAAGATCCAGGTCAAATGGCTCACATGAATGAAAGATCAAAGACATTTGAAGATCCCTCAAAGACTGGGGCAAAGTTTGCCAAGCTCAAGATGACTTCAACAGTAAATGGAATGAGTTTTTGAAAAAGAATCTTAGATTAATGTTGAGAATTGTCTGAATATTCATCATTTGGACATACCATTCATCCTAATGACATGTATCCAATTTATTTCCTTTCCCATTTGCTCTGTACCAAAATAGACCTTCATTGATTATCTTTACCATAATTCACCTTGTTGTTACACCCCTAGAATGAATTGAGAAAATGCTTGATTGCATTGTATTTGTCAAAAATTGAAATGATAATGAATGAATGAATATGTGTTTAAAAGAATCTTGCATTCATTTGAAAAGAAATCTAAGATGATGCTGGTAATAAAATGAAAAATGGTATAAACCTAAAAGAGATGATTTGGAAAGATATATGAAGTGATCAAAAAGAGATGGGGCAAATCTTGAAAAGTGGTATAACCAAGTGATGATTACAAGGATGAATTGATCGATATGACTTGCAAGTTATGATTGAATGATGAGAACAATCAGTGGACAAAGTTTGTTTTGGAATGGTTAATGCTGAGACAGTGATGGTGGATGAAACTTATTTTAAAATTTGTTAGTGCTGAGAAATTCATTGAATGATGGTCAAGTGATGATCGATTGATGAAGCTTATTCCAAAGTATTGAGAAACTGAACAAGGAAGAATGTGAGTGAAAAAGATAATTGAGAGCTACACTGGTTTGATCTTAGAAGAGCAGTGTAATCGGATCTCTGAAGAATCAAAGGGCTTGATGCCTAAGAAAAGAACTTGAGAAATTTGAGTACCATACATTGAACAGGAATTAATTGGCCAATATTTGCATAGCATGCATTGAAATTCATATGCATTTGTATAGCATACACTACTTTCAGGAAAGTATAGTGTATAAACTCAGGAAGCATGGGTGTTTCAACATCCTGCATAGAGAAGATAAATATGAAGACATTTTGCAAGTTTGAGAAGAAACTTGTCAGGTAAGTTCCTAATCCTTGAAATAGGATGTCTTTTGGTATCAGGGTTGATTTATAAGACCTTTGGGCATAATCTCCTGAAATTCCTTCAAACACAACTTTCAACTCCTTTGGACATGATTGTCAAGGAGCAATTTACTTTCCCAAAGTCGTGGTGCCTCTGTTTAGAGGAGCAATTTACTTTTTCAAAAGTCGTGGTGCCTCTGTTTAGAGGAGCAATTTACTTTCAAAGTCGTGGTGCCTCTGTTTAGAGGAGCAATTTACTTTTCAAAGTCGTGGTGCCTCTGTTTAGAGGAGCAATTTACTTTCAAAGTCGTGCTGCCTCTGTTTAGAGGAGCAATTTATTTTTCAAAGTCGTGGTGCCTCTGTTTAGAGGAGCAATTTACTTTTCAAAGTTGTGGTGCCTCTGTTTAGAGGAGCAATTTATGTTTCTCAAAGTCGTTGAGCCTCTGTTTAGAGAAGCTTTGGTAAAAAAATAAAAATAAAAACAAAAACAAAAACAAAAAAAAACAACACAAAAAAAATAAAAAAAAACAAAAATGACAATGTTGAGTTGAGTCTTGATTGGATGTCTACGTCTTTGCGCAATTTCTGTTTCACAGAAAATGTGCAAAGAGGGGCAGTTGTAGACACCCAATTGGGTCCAAGCCCAGATCAACTGGGCCTGGCCCAAATGGGTAAGCCCAATTCAATTTTTATCTTGTATTATTTTTATTATTTTTATTATTTTTCTTCTTTTGTATTTTATGTATTTTATTATTTATGTATTGTTATTATGTATTAATATATGTATATCTTTATTTATTTATTTTTTCTGTTAATATTTATTTGTATTTTATTTATATATTTATATTTATTGTTATTATATTATTATTATTATTTTTTATCTTGTAATATCTTTCGGATTTATTTTATTTTATTTATCTGTTAATTTTATTTTTATTCATTTATCTGATTTTTTTTTATTATCTGATTATTTTTTTTCTTTTCTCTTTTTTTTGATGGCTGTGATTGAAAGTTGAAGAATTCCATTGTGAAGGGGAATTCAATCAGAAGAGTTCAGATTGGATTCAAAGATTGAATCCCCGTCCAAGGAGAAATTGGGATTGATCAGGAACTCCTGATCAATCCTTATAAAAGGGACCTTCTGGAATAGATGCAGAAAACAGAAGAAAACAGTAAGCAAAAACTACTGATTTAAGAAAAAAGAGGCGTATAGAAGGCTAAGAAAAGGTGTAAAAGAGTTCTGGAAATTAGCAGAATTTTTTTGAAGATTTTGGCAATTTTTTTTCTAGGAATTTTTGGAAAATTCCAGTTTTTGGTTGAATTTTTTGACGAAACTTGAATTTTCCGAAGAAAATTCTGGCCAACCTTGAAGTTTTCGGTGACCTGCCTAGTTTTCGACGAAGAATCTCAGAAACCGATGAACTTCTGGTGAACTTTCGACGAAAATTTCAGATTTCGACGAAAAATCTCAGAATCCGGTGAATCTTCAACCGGAGTTCTTCGGCCTTTTAGAGAGAAGTGGGAGAAAAAGGAAAGAAGAGAGAGAGAGAGGAGGAGCCTTCTATCGAAAAATAGAGGGAAGAGCCTTATATACCCTCCCGAAATAACGTCGTTTTGGTCTTAAGTAACCCAGAGGATCCGTGCGTTTTGTCGAGATCCGACCCGACCAGAGCGTCGACTCGTTATCTGACCCGCGCGTGTCTGCCCCCCCTCCGAGCCGAGCCGAGCCAGCCGAGCTTCCAAGCCGCTCCCCCGAGCCGTTTTCTCTTCCTTGAGCCGAGCCGATAGCCAAGCCGCTCCAGGTTTTTTTATTATTATTTTTTATTTATTTGTTTATTTGTTTTATTCATTCATTTATTTATTTTATTTATTAGATTAGATTTATTTAAAATTTTTTATCTTTATTTTTGTTTTACTTTTCTTTATTTTTTTATCTTTATTTATTTTCACTTTTATTTTGTTTTATTTTCTTTAAATAAAAATCAAAAAATATTTTTGGGGAAAAGTTGAAAGTATCAATTTTCCTTAAAAATCAAAGTTTTCAAAAAATATTTTTGAGGAAAAGTTGAAAGTATCAATTTTCCCTGCACAAGAAAAATCTTTCTTTTTTTTCTTTTTTTTTTTTATTTTTGATTTTGATTTTGATTTTTCTTTAAATAATCCGACGACGGAGCCTCTGCAAGTGAAACAGTAGTTTTTCTTGCATACTCCTGAGGTAAGGGAATTTTCTCAATTTTCTGCTAGAAGTATTAGAGTCAATTGAGAATAATTTTTAATAATTAATTACTTGGTAAAATTTTAAGGCTCATTGGATAACATAAATTTAAGCTGGTACCATCTTTTGATGGGCGTTGTGATGATGCTATAACCTTCCTCACACGTAACCGAACTTCCGAACCCTGTTCTAGTTAGCAGACCTGAACCTATTCTTTTAGGGACCCTTAAATTTAGGTGTTCCCTGAAAGAACAGATTCCTAAGGTGGCCAATCGCACTTAGATAAAAAAGATTGGTGGAGACTCCCTAAAGATAATATCTAACGATAGATCCCCGGATCTAGACGTTATGACAGTAGACATCAAAGTTAAGAATACAAGTGCTGTTTCATAGTAATTTCATAGACTTTTTTCCTTTTGGGTTATTCTTATTCTATCATATTATGATTAGTTGTTTTTAATTGCAGGGCTCCATATAGATTCAATATTAATCCTAGAATTGAAGCTGCTCGGAAACTAATCATAAGATAGGATGGATGGGAATTTTTTTTTGCTTTTTCTCTTTCTTTTTTTTGACCGAAAGATTGGAAGTGGAAAATTGAGCTCAAAAGCTTGATATTTTGTAAAAATAATTATATTAAAAAAAAGAGAAAAAGGAAAGTGCATAAAGAAAAAAATCATTGACAACTCTGAAGCTTTTTCTTTTACTCTTTAGACGAAGAAAATAATAATAATAATAATAATAATATTAGATTTGGTAAAGTCACGGCTATAATAAGAATGTGAATTTTCCAGATAATATGGTGATTGATGATTGGTTAACTGACTCAAGAGACAGATCTGCCTAATATTTTCCCGTTTACAGCAGAAAATCTATGAAAGGTTGTTCTCTTTTGTCTTTGGTCATGGATTCCACCCGTTGTCGTGTGAAAACAAAATGCTATGCCAAAAAAATCAACGAAGGAAACTATTTACTTTAATCATGCACTATGGCACCCACCACGAAAGTGGCACCATGACCTTAACAAGTGATTCATAATTTGCTTTAATGATTCCCCATGGCACCCACCATGAAAGTGGGTCCAAGACCATAATGTTGGTTCATTAGTATGCTCATAATTTTGGTTCATTAGTACTCTTGTCTTTTCTTTACACTTTCCTTAGCACTTTCTTTTCTTGGTCCTAAATCCCATTCTCATCCTTTTTCCTTGAGTCAATATCAATCAAGTTGCTAACACTGATTCACAAAGCCTTCTACCAGTAGTTGATTCACTGTTTCTTTGCTCCATACAGTTCTTCTACTTGAGTTCTTCTCTTTTCTCCACTGCTTTTTTTTTTCTTTTTATTCAAGGTCTCGCAGAAGCATCAGCCAGTCTAGTAGCTCAAATCAAGGTAGGTAATTTAATTTCCTGTATTCATTTTCTTTTTCATGCATGTCATGATTTTGTTTTCTCTTCTCTTTTTTATTAATGCTATTACTTTTCGTTTTCACTACTGATGTTGGCTTTTTAAACTTCTTTGTTTAAGATTTTCATTTTAACTTTTTTAATTTTGTAGTTCGTTGACATAAAAAAAAAAAGCTTAGAAGATTTGTTGAAATTAATCACTTCGGCTTTAAGTTTTGGTAATAATAATAGTAATAATAACAGCCTTGATAAATGATGACAGTATTTAAGGCCAAGGCTCTAACTTTTTAATACTTGAGAGCTGTGTTTTGGTGATATAAGTTGAAAAAAGCAATTATTACCTTTGAAAGGAAGAAATCGGCAAGACCAGAATGTAATAGATCCATGAAAATTCACTTAGAATTGTTTATAGCAAAAAATGCATGGTAATATGGTATAATAGAATTTATCCACAACAATATAAAGGCTGCAAGGCTTTTGTAAGACACTATCTTCAGAGTCCAGAGGAGTCAAAGAATATATAATATTGATTCACATCCTTAATAACCGACTTGTCTAATTAAATATGTTCCTTAGAAATTTACTGCATCTATATATTTACATGCTTACAATAAAATATTAATTTTAATAAATTTTATAATCTCCTCATATATTGCTACATAGCATGTATATATATCTTTTAATAAAAATTACGTATTTATTTGTAGGAAATTCTACTTGTATTATTGGAAAATAAACTCAATAAACTTTCCACTTGTATTATTGAAAAATAAACTCAATAAACTTTCCAAAGATATATGGCTTAATCTGTAATCCCTTTTATAAAATTTAAGATAATTTTCGTAATTCATCACTGATACTGCTATTATGCAATCTGCATATTTTTAAATAAAAATTAGATAACTTTTCATAAAAAATTTAGAATTGACTTTCATTTGTTTTGTTAGAAAGTAAATTCAATAAGCATTCCAACATTATATAATTCTTATAGTAACAATATATCCATTAATATGGAATCCATTTAAATTCACTATTATAGATAATAGTATCTCATTCAAAAATAAAATTTTTTCTTTAATCTTTAAAAACTTAAATCTTCACTTTTAGCCTTTAAAATAAAGTCAATAATCATCATTAAATCTTAATAACATGAAGTAAACAAAACTCAATAATTTACCAAATTGATCATGAAGATTAATGAAAGATTTTATAATTTTTTTAATTTTTTTTTAAACTTCAATTTTAAATAATAACAATCAATATGATATTTTTCTAAATAAAAAGATGACATATACTCATTTTTAAAAAATTAACTTGATTTTAGTCTGCTTTAGATCTTTAACTTAATTTTTCATACTCTTTTAACTTAAGTAATATAAAAAAGAAGAGTTCTACTTTTTTTTTTGTTTTACGATGACAAATTTTTTTTCTTAAAATGCATATATTACTTTTTTTTAATAATTAATTTTTTAATTTATTAATAAAATTTGATAATAATCTAACTCAATTATCATTTGGGCCAGAGTATTACACGTTTACAGCAGAAAATCTATTAATGGTTGTTCTGCTTTATCATCGGTCGTGGATCTGTCGTGTGAAAACAAAATGCTACGCCATAAAAATAAACGAAGGATACTTTTTGCTTTAATCATGCACTATGGCACCTACCATTAAAGTGGCACCATGATCATGACAAGTGACTCATAATTTGCTTTAGTCATTCCCCATGACACCCACGTGAAAGTGGCACCAAGACCATAACAATTTTACTCATCATTTTGGTTCATTTGTACTCGTGTTCTCATTGCACTGTCCTAAGCACTTTCTTTTCTACTTTCTAAATCCCACCTTCATCTTGTTTCCTTGAATGAATATCAATCAAGTTGCTAACAGTGATTTACATAGCCTTCTACCAGTAGATGATTCACTATTTCTTTGCTCTATACAGTTCTTCTACCTGGGTTCTTCTCTTTTCTTCACTGCTTTCTTTTTTTCTTTTCTATTCAAGGTCTTGCAGAAGCATCACCGAATCTAGTAGCTCAACTCAAGGTAGGTAATTTAATTTCCTGTATTCTGTTTCTTTTTCATGCATGTCATGATTTTGTTTTCTCTTCTCTTTTTGATTAATGCTACTACTTTTCCTCTTCACTATTGCTGTTGGCTTTTTAAAATTCTTTTTTTAAGATTTTCATTTTAATTTTTTAGTTTTGTGTTTAGTTAGACATGAATATTATGATCATGCAATCACATAATAGTAAATAAAAAAAAAAAAAAACAAGGCTTAGAAGATTGTTGAAATTAATTGGCTTTAAGTTTTGGAAATAGTGATAGTAATAATAACGGCCTTGATAACTGATAACAGTATTTAAGGTCAAGGTTCTAACTTTTTAGTACTTGAGAGCTGTGTTTTGGTGATATAAGTTGAAAAAAGCAATTATTAGCTTTGAAAGGAAGAAATCGGCAAGACCAGAATGTTATAGATCCATGAAAATTCACTTAGAAATGTTTATAGCAAAAAAAACATGGTAATATGGTATAATAGAAGTTATCCACAACAATATAAAGGCTGCAAGGCTTTTGTAAGACACCATCTCCAGAGTCCAGAGGAGTCAAAGAATATATATTATCGATTCACATCCTTAACAACCGACTTGTCTAATTAAAACATGCTCCTTAGAAATTTATGTCATCTATATATTTGCATGCTTATGGTTATAAAGTCCATCAAAATGGTTTATGATATACATATTTGTTCTTATGTACGTAGGGACTTACATCCATGGATTTCTTCCTTACTAAAATTGATGAATTTTGGGACACTCCAACAAACCTTGATGAGAAAATGAATGACCTAAAGAGAAGACTTGAGAGACTAAATGCTCTAAAAGAAGATATGGGGTTAAGAAGGAGCACAGAGTTGCATCCAAGAAAGAAACTAAAGAAAGAAGTTGAGTTATGGCTCAGAAATGTTGAACTAATAGACAGTGAAATCCATGACCTTGAACAAAAAATTGGAGAAAGCACTGCTATCTCACGTGGACTCTTCAAAGGAATTGTTTCCATGAAGTTACAGGAAGTTGAAGAACTTTATCAACGGGGTAAGTTTCCTGATAGTTTGGTAGTTGACGACCCTGGGTGGATTGGACAAGCTCTATCAACGGCAACTTTATTCGGTGCAGCAGCAAAGACTTGTATGGAAGAAATTTGGGCCTACTTGATGAGTGCTGATGTTCAAAAGATTGGAGTCTGTGGATTGGGAGGGGTGGGTAAAACAACCATTATGAAGCTCATAAACAACCAACTTTTGAAAGAGACAGAAAAATTCAACAAAGTTATATGGATCACCGTATCAAAGGAGATGACCATCTCTAAATTACAAAACAGCATTGCACGTGCAATGGATGTACCCATTCATGAAGATGAAGATGAAACAATAAAAGCAGGGAGGGTAAATGATGTGTTGGTTCAAAAAGGCAAGGTTGTGTTAATCTTGGATGATCTATGGGAAAATTTTTCTCTCGAAGAAGTAGGAATTCCAGAGCCTTCTAATGGGAGTAAGTTAGTGATAACAACCCGAATGAGAACGGTGTGTCACTATTTGGGTTGTCGAGAAGTTACAGTATCTACTCTTTCAAAACCAGATGCATGGAGCTTGTTCTCTGAAAAAGTAGGTCAAGATGTTTTAAATCATCTAGATCTATTACCCTATGTGAAATCTGTTGCTGAAGAATGTGGTGGTTTGCCCTTGGCTATTGTGACAATAGCAAGCAGCATGAAGGGTGTATGTGACGTTCATGAGTGGAGGAATGCACTCCATGATTTAAATAGACATGTAAAAACTGTGAATGAGATGGAAGAGAAGGTATTTCAACGACTTCAGTTCAGCTATGATCGTTTACAAGATGAAAAAGTGAAGCATTGCTTCCTCTGCTGTGCATTATATCCTGAAGATTGGGAAATAAATACAGATAAGCTTATAAATCTGTGGATTGCAGAAGGGCTTGTGGAAGAAATGGATAGCATACAAACAGAGATTGACAAGGGGCATACCATACTGAATAAACTGAAAAACAGTTGTTTGATAGAAAACGGTAATAAAGGTAGAGGTCGAGTAAAGCTGCATGACGTTGTAAGGGACATGGCATTACGCATCACAAGTGTAAGACCACGATTCTTGGTGAGAGCTGGCATACAATTGAAAAGGATACCTGATTTGCAAGATTGGAATGAAGATTTGGAGAAGGCTTCATTGATGGAGAATTGGCAATTACAAATTCCATCCCAAATGCCACCCCCAAAATGCCAAAATCTCACAACATTATTGTTGTCCAACTGCGGTGTACGGAGTATTCCGGAGTGTTTCTTTGAGCAAATGCATGGCCTCAAGATTCTTGATCTTTCTCGTAGTCATATTAAGAGTTTACCAAATTCCCTATCTAATTTGGAAACTCTCACTACATTATTGCTTGCTTGTTGTAGACAATTAGAGAAGGTGCCATCTTTTTCAAAACTGCAAGGTTTAAGGAAGTTAGACCTTGGAAGAACAAAAATCAAGGATATGCCTCATGGGATGGAAAGGTTGGTAAATCTCAAATATCTTGATTTGAATTACACGAAAATGACAGAAATGGCCGATGGAATATTGGCAAAATTCACATCCCTTCAGTACTTAGCAATATTTGGATTTGATTATAAATTATTGGTGAGCGAAGAGGAAAGAGGTGGATTAATGAGGAAGTTGGAAAGCTTTGAAGGGTGTTTTTTTAACTTGAATGAGTGGAACAGTTATGCCCAAGCTTTGCATGCTCGAGAAAGATGGCCTTGTCAATACATCATTTTAGTGGGTGATCGATTTATATCCAATAACTCGTATCATGATTCGAAAAAATTCATTGAATTGAAAGGTTGTGACATGATCTGTACAAATGGTGTTAAGATCCTATCAGATGTTGAGGCTTTGACTATTGGGGACTGCAATGTGGATTTGTGTGAAAAAGAGTCATTTTTCTCATGGTTTATCCCAGTGCCACATAACAATTTTTCCTCTCTTTCTCATATTGATATAACTCATTGTGGAAAGATAAAGAAGTTGTTCTCGTCCAATTGGGTGCTGCACAACCTCCAAAATTTGAGTACTTTATTGGTTGCTGAATGTTGGGATATGGAAAAGATAATAGCATCAGAATCAGAATTGGAGGGAGAAAGAAATAGAGTTGCCATCAAACTTACTCTTCCAAGATTAAAGACATTGAAATTGAGGAATCTACCAAAATTGAAGAGCATTTGTGGTGCAAATGGAGTAATGGTTTGTGATTCTATTGAGCAGATTGTTATATGTGATTGTCCAAAATTAAAGAGGATACCTCCAAATCTTCCCGCACAAAAATTGAAGCGTATCCAAAAGAGTGGTGAGAATTGGTGGACTGGGACCACCGAAATTTCATGTTGGAGTGGGACCATCGAAATGGCAAGCTCCTATTGGAACCCTACATTATAAAGTGGTACTGACATTTGCCTGTTCGCAGAAATGCTTGACCACTACAGCGGTCTCTGTTTTTTTGACCAAATGCCTTACTAGAACGGTAGCTTCTTTCTAGTTCTTTCTTTTCTTTCTTTCTTTCTTTCTTTCTTTCTAATATGTTAATCTCATGCTTGACCTTTCCAGTTTTCTTAGAGATCTTTCCAGCACACCATGGATTATTTGTTATGATTATTTGGCAGCAGCAGCAACAACAACAACAACAACAATTCACACACTTTAATGTTTGGAACTCCTTGATGCATGCGCTTTTCGAGTCTAATATGTTTCTGCCCTTCTCGTTGATGTTTATATGGTTTGTGAGAATTTAGGTAAGGATGAACAAATTTGGTCAAATTCTTCAATTGCTCATATCTGGATTGAATTCTGCTCTGAATTATCTTGATGAAACTAATTCTTTTTTCACAAAAGTTTTCATCAAGTTCTTTCTGGCAATTCCTTAAAATGTTTTGTTTAAATTCAAAGTCTTTATAGATAATGCTTTGTTGAAATTCATATAAACAAGTAAAGCGCATTTTGAAATAAGATGAAAGGTTGCCCTTATCTTCACCATGATTTTAAAGAACTATGCGTTAAGTTAGATATAATTTCTTCAAAAACAAACTTGAGGATTAATGTTTTCTTTTTTGCTTTATATTGTTATTATATATAATTCTAATTCCTTTTTTTTTTTTCTGCTCTTATCTTTTCCTAGATACATTACCTGCCTGAGGATTAGAAATGGGAAATGCTCACTCTGGGATTGAAGTGCAATAGTGAATTTCACTCACCTGCTGAACACCAGTGTTCTTCTCAATTTGCTTAAATCATCTTCACCAACTTTAGAATTGCCTTTATTTCCTACTGTAATATTAATTTGTTGGCTATGTACTTTATTTCAAGTCTGTTACAAAAACATGTTAAGAAATTGTCTGTTTTAATCATCGAAAACTAAATGCTCTCTATTTGACTGTCAGCTAGATTCTGTTACTCTCAATTCTGTTGCAAAGTTGTTGACTGTATTTCAAAGTAAAGATATTTCATTTCAAAATTTGAAGTTGCAAAGAACCTTATGAACAAAATTTGGGCATATTTGATGGATGATGGTGTTTAGAGGATTGGAGTTTGGAGAATGGGAGGAGTACAACGATGGTCATAGAATTGAAAGAGTTACCAGTTCCAAAATATATATATATATATATATATATATATATATATATATACTAGTTTTCTTTTACGTGCATAGCACGAAATTATTAATCAAATTATAATTCTAACATAATAAAATAATTTTATTACTTTTATAGTAGTAAAATTGAAATAACTATCATCATACTAAATTAAATTGAAAATATAAATTGAAGTTTGAAAAAAATAAATATAACAAAAATTTTAAATTAAAATTCCAATAAAAAATAAATATTTAATCTTTCTCTATTTTGACTTTTTTTTAAGTCATTTGTTTTTAGATTATCATCTTCATTCATTTTTTATATATTTTCCTTTCTTTTTAAATTTTTTCATAAGATTATCTTCTACCACAATCAAATCTAATTTTGTACTTTCCTTTCTTCTCTATTTTATACTTTTTCTTGAGCTTTTTTTCTTAACTTTTTTGGTAGTGGATTTTTATTTTCAATTTTATAAAATTTTGAGGTAATCGATCATTGTTGAACTTATTTAAACTCTTTCTTTTCATCTATTTGCTAATTAAAATTAAAATTCTTTATTTTGATTTGAAATATTTTGTTATAAAGTTTTTGTTGCTTGAAATAAAGTAAATATATGATGTTTTCTTTTTCATGATTAGTTACCTCTCATTTTGATATGTACTTAATTATGTCATATAAATCATTTTGTAGTTTAATTTTATAGTAAAAATTGCATACTTACATGAATTTTACTAATTAAAAAAATATCACATAAACATATTCTTAAAAAAAGGATTTGAAGCAATCCAAAATTATTAATATCTCCATGTAATCATCAATGATGTTTATTTATATATTTACAAGGGATATTGACTAAAACTACTTTTAATATCGAATATTGGTTTCTTAAAAAGCCGCAAATATATATAACTTACTAAAATATGTTATAATAAAAGTTTAAATAACACACTTTACTTAAAGATATATCTTATCATAATCAAATGGTATTTTTATGTTGTTCTTTGAATATTGAAATACTCTTCTCAATGAATTTGGTTCAATATTGTTATTGTTTGTTAAATAACGAAATATAAGAATTCTAAAATTAATAAGATATGACCTATTTTAGATAAATATCAAAAGATATTATTATATTTTGAAGGTAAACTATGTTTTAAATCTTGACTTTAAAATTGATAATGAATATAGTTTTAATATTTGAACTCTTTTTTATTTAAAATAGAGTAATTTCTTTATTTGACGAATACTTAATCATATATTTAGTATAAGTCATACAAAAAATTCACAATTTAACCGATATTATTATAAAATTATAATTTATAGAATTCATACTATTATTAGTATTATTAGATCAGGTATTTTAATTTTAAATATTATGTACTTGAGAAAATAACTTATACGTAATTTTTCTACGATGTTTTCTAATAAGTTTAGACTCATTATTTCTTTCTTTCATTTTAAAAATATCTTTAAAGACAATAATTTTTTATATAGTTGCTATTAGTGTTATAAAGGATACCACATAACACAACAATTTATTTTTAGTAAAGATATAGCATTACTTTAGTTACTATTAATTTATTATCAAGTAAACAATAAATGACATACAAATTTAGATAAAGTCATTCCAAATTTTCACTTCAAAAATTGATTTTTTTTTAATAAAATTATGTTGTTATAGTAATTGGTATATGAATATTATTTTAATCATTTATATATGTGTACGATATCCACAAATATTTGTAATTCAATACCTTAGTATTAAATGGCAATAAATATAATTTTTTAAATGAATCAAATATGTTACACATATTAAAAAAATATAGCTCCATATTAATATTCAACCAAAATCAAAAAAAAAAAAAAGT
Organism: Durio zibethinus; assembly: GCF_047325235.1. Taxonomy (NCBI): domain Eukaryota; kingdom Viridiplantae; phylum Streptophyta; class Magnoliopsida; order Malvales; family Malvaceae; genus Durio; species Durio zibethinus. The sequence continues at coordinate 13,535,545 of NC_143165.1, forward strand.
TAGCAATGATTTACTACTATATATTATCAATGATTTACTACTAAATTATATCACTAATTTACCATTAAAATATAAATAGTTTATTATTAAGTTATCCATACTTTACTACTAAGCCAATTAATTTATTGTTATCACTGATTTACAACTTAATTATAATTGATTTATCATTAAGTTATCAATAAATTATGACTAAATTAACACTGATATATTATTATAACTAATTTATTATTATGTTATTAATGATTTATTATTAAATTATCAATAATTTACTATTAAGTTATGAATGATTTACTATTTGTTATAAAGTTATATCTAATTTTCTATGAAGTTATAAATGATTTACTATAAAATTATCAATGATCAACTAATTTATTACTAAATTATCATTGATATAAAACTAAATTATAAATGATTTATTAGTATGTTATTAGTGATTTACTACTAAATTCAATTATTTGCTACTATATTATTATGCATTTAGTAATTACCATTGATCAATTACTAACTTTTTAATAATTAGCTATTAAGTTATTAATTATTTACTACTAAGTTATCAACTGAATTACTACTAAGTTATTTATGATTTACTATTAATTTATCAATAAATTACAATAAATGAGATAATTTCTTTTTATATAATAACATCATTGTTTCATTCAAATTTAAATTTTATTTTACTAAATTTTTTTAATGAATAAGTTCATGGTAGGTTTATTCTAGTTCCTAATGATGAAAGTTCTAACTTTGGTCTTTTTAGTAACCAAGGTTCAATCACTCATAACTTTAAGTATAGAAAAATGTTATCACTAATTAACAAATAAGTTATCAATTACATATTACTATCTTATCATTGATTACTTCTAAATTATCATTAATTTATCACTAAGTTATAGATGATTTATTACTAAATTATAAATGATTTACTACTAAATTATTAATAATTTACTATAAGTTATAGATAATTTATTATAAAGTTATGACTAATTTACTATAATTTATTATAAAATTATTACTAATTTACTATAAAGTTATTGATGATTTACTAAGAAGTTGTTAATAATTAACTAATTTACAACCAAATCATTATTAATTTTTACTAAATTATCACTGATTTACAATTAAGTTATCAATAATTTACTATAACATTATTAGTGATTTACTACTAAATTATCAATAATTTACTATAAAATTATCAATGATTTATTATTTACTATTATGCATTTGCTACCATGTTATCATTTATTTACTATTGAGTTTTAGTGATTAACTACTAAATTATCATTGATTTATTTCTAAGTTCTTTACGATTTACTGCTAAGTTTATAATTTAATTACTATTAAACTAAAACAGATTTACTGTTAAGTTATCTGTAATTTATTATTGATTTACTATTAAATTATCAATGATTAACTATTAAGTTATCATTTATTTTTTTATTAAGTTATCATTGATTTACTACTATGCTATTTTGCATTTACAATTACATTATAATTGATTTACTATTAAGTTATTATGTATTTACTATTATATTATTATTGATTTACTACTAAGTTATCAATTATTTACTAATTATTATTGATATATTATTAAGTTATTACTAATTTACCATACAAAATTATCACTAATTAACTATTAATTTATCGACGATTACTATTAAGTTATATTGATTTACTTTTAATTTTCAATTATTAATTACTACTAAGTTCTAAATTATTTACTACTAAATTATCATTAATTTATTATTAAGTTCTTTATGATTTACCGCTAAATTTGTCAATTAATTACTATTCTCTCTATCTTAAATTGTCACAGTTGACTTTTTTTTTTTGTTAAAATTTTTTAATTTTGACATCTATTATTTTAAATATTTTAATAAATCAAATTTTATAAAACATATATTTAGAAACTACTTTATTTAAAGTTTTTAAAATATAATTTTTTTCATATTGTTATCAATAATAAATATAAAATAATATGTTATTAAAGTTAAAAAATTGACCAACAAAAATAAAAATGTGACAATTTTACTAGAATGGAGGAAGTATTAAACTGAATCTTATTTACTATTAAATTATTATTAATTTACTACTAAGTTATCATTACTTTACTATTAAGTTATCATTTATTTTTATTAAATTATCCTTAATTTACTATTGTATTATTATATATTTACAATTATGTATAAATAATTTACTAGTAAGTTATTTGTTATTTACTACTATATTATTATGTATTTATTATTATGTTATCATTGACATACAATTATCTTATCAATTATTTACTACTAAATTATTATTTATTTATTATTTAGTTATTCATTATTTAATATACGGTTATCATTGATTAAATATAAAGTTATTACTAATGTTGTCTAAATTATCACTAATTTACAATAAAATTATTAATAATTTGCTACTATATTACTCTCTCTGTCTTTATTTATTTGTCTTGTATTGACTTTTACGGAGTTAAAAAAAAAGTTTTGACTTTAATGTATTTAATATTAAAATTAAAATTTTTTTATAAAATTAAAGTTTTATGATTTTTAATTTTAGAAATTTAAAAAAAAATCATAAAATATAATTTAAAATATAAAAAAGTAAGAGTTTTAGATGTTTAAAACAAAACATAAACAAAATTTTAGGACATCCCAAAAAGAAAAGATAGACAAAAAAAATAAGATAGAGGGAATATTATATATTTACTACTAAGTTATAATTTATTTACCACTAAATCCTCTATAATTAATTTAATTGTATAGAACATATTAATAGGTAAAATGTGTTACAAACACTAAAATATTCATATATAGAAAAACTATTTTAAATCTTTTAGCAGTATTGCTTACATTAAGTGGGGTATGAATGACTTAACTAAGATATTTTAATAAAAAATAAATAAAAAGTAGACAATATTTTAATTTGCTAAAAAATATTAAATAAAAATAAGTAGAGATAATTCAATAAATTATCACATTTATATATAATATAGATATATATTAAACATTTTCTTAATTATAAAATTTTATATTTAAATTAGGTTATAAAATCTAAAATATGCAAATGTTTGTCAATATTCTAAATTTTTAGCTAAAATTTAAATAACTACGTATAGTAAAGTTGGTTAAATTCCAAATGAAGTACCTTTTACACATTAATTGAAAAAAAAATCAGAGGTCACGCTATCATCTATAATCTAATTCTTTTTTTTTTTTTCATTTTCATATATATTATGATATATTGACTCATTGAGTAATAAAAAGACTAATTTAGTAATCTTAGGATCTATATGAAATATTAATTGATTCATTTATCTTATTTTTGTATATATATATATAATTTAATTTTATCAATTGAATTAATTTTTTATCTTAATTATAAGACTATATAAATAAATATATTTTATTTCGCATCTTCATACTTCAAATTTTTTATCATGCAATTAATGAGTTCAATTATAAGTCTTCCTTTATTTATGAATTGAAGAATTAGTTAAATATGCATGATTGGCATGTAGTGTATTATTAATAGGAGTCTACCAAATTAAAAAAATCACTTTTAATATTGTTTGGAGTTCACTTTTTTTATGTATATATCATAGATGATATATGTATTTATATATAATAAACACACTCATAAAAGTACAAATAATTATTAAATAGATACTTTCTTGATAAGAATATAAATCAATAATCATATACTTTAAGTATATAAACAAATAAAATGAAATGAACTATAACATTAGTGTTTCAAAGAATATAATAATTGATTAGAGAACTAACAAAGCTTTAATCATTCAACAAAACACGCACAATTAGTCAATATTTTTTACTATCAAAACACAAAAATATGTTAGAGTATTCTTAATTGAAAAAAATAAATTTATATTTTTCAAGAAAAAATCATAAAATATATTGATAATATAAATTTTAAATTTCACAAATGAAGTTAGTAGAATGACATATACCTTTTAGGTTTAGAGTATATTAAAAAAATAAATTAAAATAAAAAGAGTGATGTGTTAATTTTTTAACTCGCTTGTGAAGATAAAAAAAATTCAACTAACAATATATCAAATAATTTCTTTTCTTCAAGATTAATGTTTCTTGGCAATATTGACTTTGGTTTCATAAAAATATCTTAAGTACTAAATATTTAACACTAACTATAAAAAATTAAGGATGGACCGAAATTAACTTAAGTGTAGTATAGAATCAATCTATAGAAAATAAAATAAAAACTAAGTTTAGTAACAATTCAAGGGTACATGAGATTCTGTTCATAAAATGAACATTCATTTAAGCATTATAATGTTAAGGCGTGATTGCATAGAGTAATTAAAAATATTATAATCAATCATTGCAATTATTAAACATAAAATTTTATATTTATCATAAAAATAAAAATAATCAAACATATAATTTTACCATAATACACGTATTACTCTTTTTGAATATTTTTTTATAACTTAATTTATAATTTTGTATGAACTTTAATTTCAATTAATCTAAAAAAAATAAAACCAAAAATATAAATATATTTAAAGACTCATGATATGTGCCATTAAAGAAGATCAAGAGTAAATTAGATTATATCTTGAAAATGAAAAATTATATGCTTTACTTAAGATAAAGTTAAATGTTTTGGGGTATACACATTATGTTCTAATAATTTAGACTAAAACAATTAGTAATTGAGAAACAGAAAAAAAATTTTATCTATATTTTGTTCAATATCACAGATTCATAGTATGCCACAGCCCATAAGATGATAATGTGTTTTATATTAATTTGATTGAATTATTACTTATGAAATTTAACAAAAGAATTTTAAAAATAAAGATAAGAGTAAATTTGAGTTAATTTTTGACAACAAGCCCACCATATCCCACAAATAAATTTTTAATATAGTTTAATTTGATATAAATTTTATTTGTAAATTTTTAATTGATTTAAATTTAAATAACAAACAAATAAAAAGCTATATTTTTAATGACAAATTATCTTTGTTAAATAAATAAAAAATGCTAGAAATTGAAATATAAAATTGTTATTTTTTAAAATTTATAAAAATATTTATGTTATTCATTTTTAACACTTTTAGATTTAAATTTAAATAACTAACTAATAAAAGCTATATATTTAATGACAAATAATCATTATTAAATAAATAAATAATGCTAGAAATTTAAAAGTAAATTTGTTATCTCTTGAAATTTATAAGGATATTTATGTCGTTCACTATTAATACTTTTAGAATTCACACTTTTATATATAGATGATATATATATAATCCATAGAATGTTTCAAACAGTAGGTGTAACATTAGTTCAAGGACAAGTTGGAAAAGAGTTCTATTGACATGCACCAATCCGGATCAGCAAGCATGAACAGAACATTGTTCTAATCACTGTGTAAAAATTGAATGATTGCTTCCTCAGTTTATATCAGATAAAGGTTTGTGTACATTAAGTCTACAAAAGCTCACTAATTGGTCTCCACCAACTCTTATTCTTCTATACACTTGCACACAATAGCATCCTGAAGATTTTTCTTGTTTGTGTTTGGATTCAATTCTGTTCTGAAGCACCTTAAGTAAGAAATAATTTGATCATTTTTTGTGCTGCCTGTGGAGGGGCAGTTATTGGGGATTGTTTCAGTCTCACAATTATTTCATTTTTACCTGAAATTTGTGAATTGAGAAAACAAAAAAAAGGGTAAAAATCTTACTACGGTATTGCTAGGTGAAAATGAAGCCATCCAAAGGAATTAATATAATAGAACTAGCCTTCCTTGGTGCCTACCCTTTTTCTTCTTGGTATTTCTTCCTACTTTCCATTTTCTTAGCCCCTCAGAATTTACACCTTTTCTGGCATGGTTCTACTGTTGATAAGGGAATTGCATTTGCTTCTTCTTTTTAGCTGGGTCTGGGCCCTTTTCTTCACTGCAATCAGGTAATTTTAATTTCTAATACTCTGTTTCTTTTTCATTCTTATAAATTGTGAAAAGCTCATGCTTTGTTCATAAAATTTTTATCTGCATTCACTTTCTCACCTTGACTAAGATGTTGATTTGACTCTTGAAATTGGTTGTTGATTTGGGCTTTTAACTTATTATTCAGATGCTTTAGTTTTGTAGTCTCTTCAGGCTCAAGATGCATGAATATTTTAGAGCTTACATTTTAGCAAATTTGAAACCTATCATATGAATGTGATTGGACCGCATCCTTGAAAGTGGAATCCACAAGAATCTAGTCATTATTGCAATTTAGTGCAATATTACATTTATTTTGCTCATTTTTACTATTATTAGAACATTTCTCCCATTGGAATCTCAACATTTTCTGCTTCTTTTTTAACACTGATAATTTACAATTTCAGTTAAGCCAAAAAAAAAAAGGGGATTATTATCAAATGTTAATTGCAGGCTTTTAGCAATTTCAGCAAAAAAAAAAAATAATACTTTGGAAATGGTAAAGTCAGTGTGAGAATATCTAGTATTTAACTCGCAAGTGCCGATAAAATGTTAAGCCAAAAAAGTCAAGGAAGACTGCTATTAGCTTGAACCATGCCCAGTGGAACCAAGACCATAACAACTATAATTTTGGTTCATTTCTCTTGTTGTTTTCCATGCACTTTCCTTAGCACTTTCTTTTCTTCGTCCTAAATCCGAATCTTTATTCCCTGAGTGGATGTCACATGAATTTTCAATTGCTTTTCCTGAAAGGAATCACACTCGTATTTTCCCATTGTCTTTGAAAGTGGAGCAATACGTCACTTCTTTTCCTTTTTTATATCCCACTTGTTTTTAAATTACTAGGATTAAATGGAACAAGCTGTCCTACTTGTTATTTAATTCAGTAAGCAAAATGGGAGCATTATTTGTTTATCCTTATTTGATTTTTACTAACTTTGATAAATACAATGGTTGATTTTAGAATATTTTATATTAAAATGTTAATTTTTTTATCTAAAACAAATGGTTGTTTCAGAGAAACTTTTGGATGTTGCAAAAAAAAAATTCACATTTGCATTACTTGCATTCACACTAACATATGTATCATGAGAAAAATAATTGATCTGCATATAAAAAAAGGAGATATTTGAATTTGCATTACTTGAATTTACACTTGTATATATATCATGAGAAAGATATTTGTATTTACATCTACATCATAAAAAAGATATTCACAGTCGCAACCTGCATCTGTATCATAAAAAAAATTCGCATTTACATAATTTGTATCATAACTAAGGCATTCACATTTGCATCATAATAAAAATATTTGCATTTGCATCATAGCATCTGCATCATAAAAAAATTATTTGTAGGAGCATTTTATATGAAATGAACATAGGCATTTGCATTATAAAAAAAGTCGCCTATATTTATTTTAAGGCGAAAAAAGAGAGAAGAAAGTTTATCATGAAAAAGATGAAAGAAAAATAAGAAAAAAAAATAGTTTGATAAGAGACCAAAATGTTAAAAAAGTTTAAAGAGTTAGAAAAAACTTATCTGTAAAAAGTAGAGGGATTGTTGAAAAATGAATGAAAAAGATGAGATACAATACAAGATAAGATCTAAGCCCAAATCAGTTAGCATTCAAACTTAGATCAGATGATATTTAGGCCTAGTTTAGCTAGTAAGCTTGAGATTTTAAGCCTAATTTAGTTGACACTTTAGGCCCAGTTTAGCTGGCACATTAAGCCTAGTCTAGCTCGCACTCAAATCAAACCAAGCCGAGTTTAGTTAGCATTCAAATCAAACTAAGCCCAGCCTAGCTGGCATTTAGATTAAACTAAGCCTAGCCAAGCTGGCACCCAAGATAATCTCCAAGACCTCCAGGTAAAATATTTAAATTTTTAAAGTTTCAATACCTCTGATACAAGGAGTATTCAAAGATGTTGAGATTTGTAAGACTTTCGGACAAAATATTTTAAAATTTCAAAGTATTAACAACTCTTATATGAGGAGCATTCAAAGATGTTAAGATTTGTAAAACCTCCAGGCATTATCTCTAAGACTTTCAAGCATAATTTTCAAGGCCTCCAAGCAAAATATTTTTAATTTTCAAATTTTCAATACCTTTGATACGATGAGCATTCAAAGATTTCGGGATTTGTTAGATCTCCGAACATAATTTCTAAGACCTCAGGACAAAACTTTTTAAATTTTTAAAGTTTCAACGTCTCTGATACGAATAGCATTACTGTCTCTAATACGAAGAGCATTCAAAGATATCGAGTTTTGTATTAAGTCTTCCGGATAGGATTCATAAGTCATCCTAGCTGAATCTGTTTTAGTTTCAAGATTTGTAAGATCTTCGAGTATGATTTTTTGTTTTATTTTCAAAAGTTGTTGAATTCTTGTGTAAAAGAGTTTTTAAATTTGTTTTAAAATGGTCAAATTAAAAACAAAAAATAAAAATAAATAATAAACAAAACAAAAAACAAAAAAAAGATAGAAAAACATTTGAAAGGTTTTGAATTGTTACTCTGGATAAATTGTTTTCTATGTCTTTACCCTATTCATGATTCTCAGTAATGTGTAAAGAGAGGCAGTTATAGACATTTAATTTTGTTCGGATCAATTCGGCTTTTATTTGAGTTTTACATTTGATTCAAATAATTTGATTAATTTAAGCATTTTAATTGAATTAACGTATTTTGGGATTACCTCGTATTAATTATTTTGGAATCATTAAAATCCAATCTGGTGTAATGTTCAAGTTTGAAAAGCCAAGTCGGTTTAGTCTTAGGTCAACATTCAATCAATTGGGCTTGAATGCCCAATAGGAGCTCAGATTGATTTTTAAGACCCAAACTTCAATCTTAGGCCCAAATTAAGTTTTAAGCCCAATTTCATATTATTATTATTGTTGTTGTTGTTGTTGTTATTATTACAATTATTTATTTTTATTTTTATTTTGTTTAAAAAAAGGAAACAAACAAAACTAAAAGAAAAATAAAATTAGAAAGAATGGTTGGTAGCCACTACATTAAAGAATGAAATCGCCTATTCTGGCCATAACAAGCCAACACTCTCTACTGTAATTTTTGTCCAACCCTGCAATTTTTGTCTCTTATGAAGATTCGTAGATTAAAAACAAAGAGCACCTACGAAGCTTAGGCCCCTTAAAGCATTGTCTAGCCCTTCCCTAGAGCATCACACCTTTCAGCCTACAAACACAATAACCCCAAATGAAGTCCAAGCCACCAGTCCCAATCCCAGTCCCAGTGGCACAACCTCTAACCAAGCCACCTTAGATTATCTTCCATCAGCCTACCCTAAGACAATCCCTTCCATAGCTGCACGCCATTATAAAAGCAACCAATCTCAATGAGCACTTAACCTAGCCTTTCAACCAGAGAGCCTTACCTATGCAGCACACATAAACACACCAACCTTTTAGCACTTTGCCCTTGCTAGACCCCATTCCAAGGTTCTTTGATTAGAACCCTAGTCTTAGTCCACACTATCCCAGTACCAACCCTCTATGAGAACCCATCAACCACCAACCAAAGGTTTTTCATCCATGCCTAGAACCAACATCCATTTTTTTACCTTCACCAGACCTTCTTGAGGCCAACACTTATCCTTAACCTAGAGAGGCCCTACCCTCACACCCACCATATGCACCAAGCCCTAATACACCAACCCCTTTGCAAACAACCCTGTCACTTGTAATTCCCCAATCCAAGTCCCTTGACCATCACCAAGATTAGCACTATCAATCACCACACCACATTTGTTTCAAACATCAAAACCACACCACAAAACCTTTTAGCCATACCAGATTAGTGCTATGCCTTGCTAGCCCTAGCCTTTTCTACCTTTAAGCTATAAAACCTTCAAAAACCTTATTCGACCATCACTAAACCTTTTAGCCATACCAAATTAGTGCTAGGCCTTGCTAGCCCCAACCTTTCCCACCCTTAAGTAATAGAACCCTTGAAAACCTCATTCGACCATCACCAAGTAGACCCGGTGCCACAATCAATAGCCATGTCGCCCTTGTTTCAAACATCAAAACCACACTACAAACCCTTGCTTTCAACTCAGGATCAAACCCAACACCTAACACCTGAATCATAGCCACCTTTATCCTCTCCCAACCTTGCCTGCAACAACAGTAGCACTAGCCCAATGTTCCCCATTTTCAACAGAAAGGAAAATTATTTTAAGCTAAAACCATACCTAAAAAATCCAAAGGTCATTCGACCGTTAAAAATGCAACCCAAAAAATTTTTAAAAGTGAAATATACAATCCTTCCATGAGGGAAGAACCTAGCACTAAGCTTTCCTGTAAAAAAAATAAAATAAAAAAATAAAAATCAATCTTAGCTTACAAAAAAAAAAAGAAAAAAGAAAGGAAAGAAAGGAAACAAAAAACAAAGAATGACAAAAGGGAAAGCCCATCGATGCCAGTGATCGATGGTTGGCAATGAGAAATGGTGGTGTGTGGCAGTAGTATGGGCGATCAAGCCATTAGCATCTAGCTTTGGGTTTCCTTTGAAAGGGAATGGTTGGATTCTTTAATGAAGAAAAAAATTTTTTTTGAAAGATGTAGGAATTGAATTTAAAAAAAAAAAGTTTTATAATGTTAAAAAAAAAGGTGACCCGAACCGGATCCACTTGGCCCATAACCAGATCCAATGGTTTTTGCCAAATTGGACCCACATGCTTTTGACCCAAAGCCCATTTTATGTTGGTTCACCTGACTTATTTTATGTAGGGCTAGATTTGAACACAAAACTCACCCAATAAAGTTATAATGTCTCTTATGACCTTTAACTTATATCTCTTTCATTTTATGTTGGCTTATTTTTTGTTTTAAATAAAAAATAATAAAATATTTATGTAAAAAATAATTTAAAAAAAAGAAATGTGATATCAAAATTCAAATATTTGGGAAATTTTAAATGTTGTAAATTTATTTTTATTATTTGTATTACGTAAGAACTGTTGCATTATGTACACTCATAGAGATTAAAATTGAATAAAAATCTTCCAATAATGAGATTCTGGAAGTTCGAGTAGTGATTTTTGAGAATTTCTTAGGTAAGAAAATTTTTATAAAAATATTGCTTAAGAATTGGAATATTTAGAATGATTCTTAATATGAACAAATTCCTTTTTATTTTTCATTCCTAAAAATGAATTTTCATGCAATAGTATCACGAATCAATCCATATGCATTTTCTTTTATTTATCGATTATAAAAGTAAATGAAAATTTTCATAGCATGAGATCCTAAAGAAATCCAAATAGTAAGAAAATTTATCTAAAATGCTACAAATGTACTGGAGCATTTAGAATAATTTTTTATAACAATATCCTGTTTTAGTATAAAAAAATAAAGTTTTAAAAAATACTATTTGATATTCTACAATCTGTTTTTAAATATAAATTTTGATAATAAATATGAACCACTGAGAATGGGATATTTGAGAAGTTCAAGTAGTAATTTCTGAAAATTCTCTAGGTGAGAAAAATTCTTTCAATATTACCGACATATTGGGCCATTTTAAGAATTCTTTCAATAACAATATTCTAGTATTTTTCTTGAATAAAATAGATAAAATAAAAATAAAAATAAAATATGTTTTCTTATTACAATAAAAAATTAAGAAAATTAATTTTTAAATACCACAATTAAGATCATTTTAGTCAAAATTAAAGGATAATACATAATTAATTGGTATCATTTTAAATTAGCACTGCAAGAGTGTTAATCTTTCCCTATGCGAAACTAATTTCTGAACCTAAAATGTTTTTGCAAACCCAAAAAAATTATCTTTTTGATAAAATTTTAATTATTTTTAAAAATTTTATAAAAAAAATAAGTTTTAATAGGTGGCCAATTACACTTAACTAAAAAAGATTGATGACGACTTCTTTTTATTTTCAAATTTATCTAGCAGTTCCAAATACCATTATGAAAATTCTTAAATATGATCCATCATTTATATAGAGAAACACAAAATAATCATATGTGGATCCTATTTTCATACATCAAAAAGAATAAATAAAACATTCATTCATTTAAAAATATACATATATACATAGATTCGAATATAAGTAAAATCTGTGAAATTCTACTTAACTCCTTTCAATTCCACAACTTAGTTTTTTCTCCAAAATAATTAATGGCCTATTCAAGATCATTTCAACACATCAGAAATTAATCAACCCATTTTGTGACTATTTATACTAAAAACAACTAAGTTATTCAAGAATTAACTCAACTAACTAATCCTGGCAGCATGTGTTACTTTCACTAAATTGACCATATCTCAAGATATACAACTCAGAATTAAAATATTTTTAATGTGTTAGAAACTAGACTTGATAAGCTTTCTAACCATATGTGACCCACCTCTTAATTACTTGTATATTAATTGTAACAAAATTTTCAAGCCACATCATATGTTTCTACGAGATAGCATGTATACATTCTAATAAAAATTACATATTTATTCATAGGAAACTCAAAATACCATTATGCTTGTTCTGTTGGAAAATAGACTCAATAATCTTTCAAACATATTTGGCTTAATCCGTAATTCTTTCTATAAAATTTAAGACAATTTTCGTAATTCATCAGTAATGCTGTTATCATGCAACTTGCACCTCCTTAAGTAAAAATTAGATAACTCTTTATAAAAAATTCGTAATCAACTTTCGTTTGTTTCATTGGAAAGCAAATTCAAGAAGCTTTCCAAAAATGTATAATACTTATAGTAATAATCTATCCATTAATATAGAATTTTATTTAAATTCACTATGGTAGATAATAGCATCTTATCCAAAAATAAAATTTCTCCTTTAATCTTTAAAACGTAAATCTCTACTTTCAGCCTTTAAAATCCACTCAATAATCATTATTAAATTTTAATAACATGAAGTAAATAAAGTGCAATAATTTACCCAAATTGATCATGAAGATTAATAAAAGATTTCATAATTTTTTTCATTTTTCTCTCGAAACTTCAATTTCAAATAATAGCAATTAACATGGTATTTTTTTTAGATAAAAAGATGGCATATACTCATCTTTAGGAGATTAACTCAATTGTAGTCTCTGATTTTGGATCCTTAACTTGATATTTTAGGCTATCTAACCTTATCCAAGATGAGAAAGAAGAGCTCTACTTTTCTTTTTAGTTTTACGATAACTAGATTTTCTTTCCTAAAATGCATTTGCCACTTTTTTTTAGTAATTAATCTCTTAACAATCTAATGGACTTTAGTAATAGTCTAGCCCAATTATTATTTGGGTTGGGGTATTACATTCTCCTCTCTTTATAAAAAATTTCTTCTTGAAACTTTATTTACATCCACATCTTATTTTTTCATTTCTGAAATCACTTCACTTATCGTATGATTGTTTTATTGAACTTTTACAAAGGTAACAATTCCATCTTAAAGCTTATTCTTTTCAATCAACCATTCGAATAAGATAGTTTCGATATGTTAAAACTTATATTATCTTAAGTTCTAAATACTCATATTTAATCACATAGCTTGGATTAAGAACATATTCTCTCACCATATATTTGTAACAAAGTATGTATAATAGATATCTAAGGTGGCAAGATTCTTTATATTGAATTTCTTTCACTTTACCAAAAATTTCAAATGTCCTTATGTAATGTAAACTTAACATTCTTTACCTTATAATCCTCATAATACATTTAATAATGACACATTTGAGAACAAATGATTAACCACCTGAAGCTAGAAATCTTATCTCTAAATTCAACCATAATTCTTTTGCTTACTTTAAATTATTTTTTAATGAACTAAAATTTATCATTCATTTGTTCCATAAATTCAAGAAATAAAAGTTTTTCTTCATTTTCTTTATCCCAATAACTTTGAGACTTAGATCTACTTCCATACAAAATCTCAAAATGAATCATTAAATGTTTGTCTTATGGTTATTATTATAAAAAAAAAAATTCTCTTCAAGTCACAACATAAGCACTGCTTAAAAGAATGTCTACCAATGATAAAAACTTTAGAGCTAGAAAGAACACAAAAAATTCATACCCAAAATCCATTAGTCCTTATTTATTAAAAATTCATCACTTTCTCAACTAATAATAGCATAAAAATTTAGAACTTAAATTAATTAGGCTTCCACTGCACATTCTGATATTTTCTTCTAATAAAATTCTAACAAATTAACTTTCATAACATTGTTTTGTAACAATAAAAGCATATGTCCATAAAATTTCATGTAATTTGTTTCACATTAGATATTCATAACCATAACAACCTTAAAGTTGAATAACAATATTAACAAATCCTTTAGTCACCAAAAAGATATACAAACCAAACCTACGAAAGCTAGAAATATATATACCAGTTGAGATGTGATATGATTGCGTCTCGATGCCTAAGGACTTAACCTAATAGATCGTTGTATCAAGTAGTTGGATCATAGTCTTTTACCATAAGAATGGCTGCATGCGTAGTAGCAACCACTATAAGAAATCCACCAATCCACATGTGATGTGTGAACAATGAAAGTTGTGTACTATAGTCAATAGCTAGAAATGGATAAAGGTTTATAACTCTTTTATATCAATTAACAATTATAAAACATATGAAATCGATGTAATAGATCATATCTATAAATTTACATTATGTAAATTCAAACATAAATCTCTAGTTTCCAAGTTGTCTCTAATTTTAAATATTATCATTTCTAATTTAACAGACTAATTATTATATAATAACTAATTCTCCATAATTCCCACAAATATCATAATGTCTTAAAATTTTCTTATACAAATATATTGCTATCATCTGTAAGTCAAAATCAAAACCTATGCATTATAACTCAAAAGTAAAATTCTCTCATAGAATTTAAACAATAAGAACTCCAAATGCTTGAATTCATGCCGAAAGTATAATTATAAACAATAACTGAATGTATCACATTATTCGTAAGTTTTTTTTTTCAAATTTCTCTAAAATCAAGTACATGCTCGGCTTTATCAAATACATAAAATCATCACTAATTATTAAGACTTGATCATAAAATTAACAATCTTTTACACTTGTCAGATTTTTAAAAAAAAATCATTGTTAACAAAAAAAATTTTTTTTTGGTATATCAATTACTCTTTCAAACTCAACTTCTTTACTAAATTAGTTAGATAACCACAACTTTAATTTTTATTCATAAATTTAATTCCTTACTAAGTACACAACCTTGTACCTCAATAGGCAATGTTCTCCATAAATATAAAATTTGAATGAATCCAATATTATACTTCAATTAGAAACTATAACTATAAAATAATCACTTTAGCCATTAAAAAAATTAGTACAACCCAAATAAGAATTTAATGATCAAATTTCAAATTAATTATACAAACGTTCAACTCGCATGACCAAACCTTAAATGTTTTCTCAATAAAAATGTAGAACTAAATCAAATGAATATTCTTCTTTATGTGTATAAAATGATTTACCACAACTATAGTATTTCGGACTAAATCCATCAAGACAAATTTTCAAACATTATAACCCATAAATAATTACTTCAAAATTTCAAAATATCATTTCATTCTAACTCTAATATTTTGTACTTTTAATTCCAACAATGTACATTTCTATTCCAATCTTAACCTATGATTACAGGTTAATGTAATACTCAATAAATAACTTCAAAATCTCATTAAATCAAATGTCTTTTCTCAACCTAGAAAACCTTCAATGATTAAATCATTCTCTTTGATAATCTTTTAATTCATAAAACATGTATCATTAGAAGTTATACTGAAAATCTTTTCAACTTATAAAATTGCATCATATCAAGTAATTAGACATTCTTTTAACTACAAAATCTCAAAAGTAACTACAAAATCTCAAAAGCAATATGTAATTATCAACCAAAATAATTACTCCAAGAATTCATTAAATCATTGATTTCTCAAAATTCATTGAAACTTTAATTACTCCAAAATTTATCAAATCTTTTACTTATACTAACCAATATAGTATATGGATCAAATTTAAATCCTTAGAAAATTATCATATAATCTAGAGGCTATCATCTAAGTTTTAAAAAATCTTCACATAGTATTTGGAACATAATCATACTTGAATAGTATCTATTTCAATCTAAAGATCATGCACTAAGTTCTTAAAAAATCACCGTTAATCTAATTATCATAATTTAACCTCTTTAGATATTTCCAAAGATCATAACCTAAGTTCTTAAAAAATTTCCAAAAATTATAACTTAGGCTTTTAAAGAAAATCTTATCATAATCTAAAAATCATAATCTATATAGAGATTGCAACTTAAGCTCTGATGCCATTTACGTCACGCATGAGACCAAGACATAATACAGCCATATTACTTTAAAGTAAAACCCCAAAGTAATATGAATTTTTTTTTCTTAATCATTCCAAAATTCTTCAATAAAATAATCTATTCAAAAAAATCCATAACTTTAATTCAACTCATGAGAGATCTCCATATTCCGAAAAGCAAACTAATAAAAATACTAAATCATTTTGTAAGATCTCATTAGCCAACAATGTCTCCAACGTCCAAATAATCTTCCCAATCTGATCTTTTAGCTTATCACATAAACTAAGCAAACCTATCACTAACTCATCTGTAAAGAAAAAGTAAAAGAAAAATGAGTAAACCATAGCTTAGTAAGTATAGCCTCACACACTTTACCAGATCAAGTATTGTTTTCATATAGATCATATAAGTCAATTAAAATATTCGTCAAATCATAATGTCAAAATATTTTAAAAATCATCATGATGCCAAATACTTTGTAGGTCATAAATCAATATCAAAATAGTTCAATTTATAAATGATTACAAAATATGTTGTCTTTTAAATATCGTAATAAAGCCAAATCATGGATCAATCTCTAAAAATTATTATCATCAAAAATCACCATTATTAGTAGTTTATTGTTAGCTACAGTCACTGCTATAACCAAAAACATTAGTCGTATTGACAATTTCATTCTTATGATCATTGGTAACTATTATAACTCGCTAGCAAGGCCTTACGTTAACTACTATAACCTGATAGTCAAGGCTGTAGAACTAGTTCTGGTGTCGATGATCCCACTTCCTTGGGATGTAAATACATAACTATTTTAAAATCATTATTTAAACATAATCCAATTTCTCATTTCATTCATAAACACGATCCATCATTTATATAGAGAAACACACAATAATCATATGCTTGACTCTATTTTCATACATCAAAAATAATAAATAAAACATTCATTCATTTAGAAACATACATATATACATAAATTCGAAAACAAATGAAGTGTGTGAAATTCTACTTACTTTCTTTCAATTCCATCACTTAGTTTTTCTCTCAAAATAATTAATGACCTATTCAAGATCATTTCAACACATCAGAAATTAATCAACCCTTTTGAGACCATTTATACTAAAAATAATTAAGTTATTCAAGAATTAACTTAACTAACTAATTATGGCAGCCTGCGTTATTTTCACTAAATCGACCATATTTTAAGATATACGACTTGAAATTAAGATCTTTTTAATGCAGTAAAAACTAGATTTGATAAGCTTTCTAACCATTTATGGTCCATGTCTTAGTTTCCTTATATATTAATTGTAACAAATTTTGCAATCTATGTTATATGCTGCTACACAGTATGTATATATACCTTTTAATAAAAATTACATATTTATTCATAGGAAACTCGAACTTCTATTCCACTTGTATCGTTAGAAAACAAACTCAATAAGCTTTCCAAATATATATGGCTTAATCTATAATTCTTTCTATAAGATTTAAGACAATTTTTGTAATTCATCACCAATGCTATTGCTACGTAACTTGCATATCCTTAAGTAAAAATTAGATAACTTTTCATAGAAAATTCAAAATTAACTTTCGTTTATTTCGTTGGAAAGTAAATTCAATAAGCTCTGCAACATTATATAGTCAACAATCTAACCATTAATACAGAATTCCATTTAAATTTACCGTTGTAGATAATAACATCTCATCCAAAAATAAAATTTCTCCTTTAATCTTTAAAAACCCAAATCTCTACTTTTAGCCTTTAAAATATAGTCAATAATCATCATTAAATCTTAATAACATAAAGTAAACAAAGCACAATAACTTACCCAAATCAATCATGAAGATTAATAAAAGATTTTATAATTTTTTTTATTTTTCTCTGAAAACTTCAACTCCAAAAAATAGCAATTAATATGGTATTTTTCTTAGATAAAAAGATGGCATATACTCATTTTTAAGAGATTAACTTGATTGTAGTCTCCGATTTTAGATCATCAACTTGATTTTTTATGCTCTCTAACACTTGTCATAACTAGTAGATCCGTGAACCTACCGTTAGACTTTGAATGAAAGGGAGTCGTCACCAATCTTTTTTGTTAGATGTGATTGGCCACCTGATTAAAACTAGCCTGCAAAAAAGAGATTAGATTCTAAAAGTCGATTATGCTTGGGGAAGGTTGTAGCACCCCTATAGCGCCCATCCAAGGATGGCACTAGTTTTGATTTTAAATTATCCAAGCCTTGAATTATTATTGTCTGCCAAAATTTTATAATTCTCTTTTTTCCTTTTTCTCTTTTTTGTTTCTTTTTATATATATATTTTATTCCTTTTTCTCATTCATATCTATTTTTTCCTTTAAAAAAATAATAAAAGCAGATGAGAGAAAAAAAAGAAAAGAAAATTAGAATATAAAAATAGGTAAAATTTATAAAATAAAATGAAAATCAAAAAATAAAAAGAAAATAAAAAAAGAAAAACCTGCGATCGGGTCAGGTTAAAACACGGGTCTGCACGCGGGATCTTCGGATCGATGCGCAGATCCTAGCCTAACAAAACAGTGTTGTTTTGGAGCCAAATAAAAGGCCCTTTTTAGCATTTTTCTTAGAAGCCCCTTTGCTCTTTCTCTCTCTAGTCTGAGAAGTTCTGCCTTCTCTCTATAATCTCCCATCGAAAACTTCAAACGAAGCCAAAAAACTCATCAATTTCTGGAAAAGTTATCAAAAAATTCAACCAAAAATTGAAAAACCCACCAATTTTTGGAAAACCAGTCGGATCCTGGAAATCTCACCAGAATCTGGCTGAAAACTTCAACTTTCGCCCAAAAATTCAATCGAAAATTTCAAATGTTCTTCAGAAACCCAGAAATCCTAGAAAAATTCCAAAAAAATTCTAAAAAATTCCTAAAAAATTCATGGATCGTCCTAAACTTTCCCAGAACCCTTTACTACCCTGAAATTATTTTCAGAATCTCAGAATCACTTCAAAACTCCAAATCAACCCCTATCCCAATTCTCGAATCCTAAAACTCTCTTTCTGCCAGAATTCCCCAAAATTCCCCTAAAGCTTTTTTTTTCTTTTTTTTCCTCCCCTTTTGTGTGTCTTTTGTGTCAAAAATTAGTCTAATTTATAGGTGTTCTTAGGGTCAAATTCAAAAAACTGACAGAATCAATCCTAGGCTTAATTCTTGGGATTGCATTCTGTTCAAGATTTAATTCCAAAATTTTAACAGTCTAATTTGATTCTATGTTGACCTCTGAGAATTTTGTGATTTTAATTCACATGTGGACTGATCGCAAATGAAACTGATGAAGAAAACAAAGAAAAAAAGAAAGAAAAAAGAAACTAATAATAATAATAATAATAATAATAGTAATAATAATAATAATAATAATAATAGTAATAATAATAATAAAACACATCTTTTTGGACCAATATGGGCCCAACCCACATGGGCTTACCAAAAATGGGACTAGTCGAGCCTAACTTTGAAAATAGATTTAGCTGAGCCCAAACCAAGATAGACCCAATTAAGCACAGGCTAGAATGGATCCAATGGGGTTCAAACTAGAATGGGCCCAATTGAGCCTAAACTAAAATAGGTCCTATCGGGCCTAGACCAAAATAGGTGCCTATAACTGCCCCTCTTTGTACATCTTTGTTAAACAAGGATGCTGTAAAGACCTAAGCACCCATCATAGACCAGAATTTGAAAGCTGACCTAGATTGAACCAAGGTCAGGAAACCGAAATGAAATCACAAGCCATAATAAAATAATTAGGGTCGAGCCAAGGTTAAAATAAATGATTAGGATGAAACCATGAATCATTTAATCGGGATAAAACCATGAGTCAAAATATGATGACCAAGATCGAATTAAGGTAAAAAATATATGATAAAGAAAAACCAAGAATCATGTGACTAGGACTAAACCACAAGTCAAAATATGATACCAAGATCGAGTCGAGGTCGAAAATAGATGATCGGGATGAAACCACGAATCATGTGATCGAGACAAAATCACTTGTTAAAATATGGTAACCAAGATCGAGTCGAGATCGAAAATAGATGATCGAGATGAAACCACAAATCATGTGACCGGGATGAAATCACGAGTCAAAATATGGCAACCAAGATCGAGTCGAGGTCAAAAATAGATGATCGAGATGAAACCACGAATCATTGGATCGAGACGAAACCATGAGTTAAAATATGACGATCAAGATCGAGTCGAGGTAAAAAAATGAATGCTCAGGATGAAACCATGAATCATGTGATCGAGACAAAATCACGAGTCAAAATATGACGACCAAGATCGAGTCGAGGTCAAAAATAGATGATCAAGATGAAACCACGAATCATGTGACTGGGACGAAATCACAAGTCAAAATATGATGACCAAGACTGAGTCAAGATTAAAAATAGATGATCGAGATGAAACCATGAATCATGTGAAATGGTTGGGATTGGGCCGAGGTTAAGAGAGTGAGATAATGTAAATGTATGCCTTATCTAAAATGTAAATGAATCATTAATCATGGTACTAAGGCTCTTGTATTCTTGTTTTAGAAAAGAAGTTATCGGGTATCATTCTGCATGTTTACTAATGAAGAAATTCCCCTTCACATTTTTCATGAAAAGTTATTCTTTCATTGATTTGGAAGTGCATCTTTAACTA
This sequence comes from Durio zibethinus, assembly GCF_047325235.1. Lineage (NCBI taxonomy): Eukaryota > Viridiplantae > Streptophyta > Magnoliopsida > Malvales > Malvaceae > Durio > Durio zibethinus. The sequence goes on from NC_143165.1 coordinate 13,556,562, forward strand.
AAGAATTATCTTTCATCGATGAAGGCATCAACCTTGAGGTATTTGACAGAGAAACTCTTGTGTCCACCTGTTTAATTAACCAAAGGGAGGCATAAAAGTCTCTTCCCCTCTTTTTTTTTTGGCATCCCTTGCTTCTATCTCTTTCAACCCTTCAACATAACAAACTTTTTATGATTTTGTTTAATTATTAATCATTATCCCAATTTGAAAGTACGATGATACGAATTACGTACTTTTTCCATTCATGGCAAGGCATAAAAGGGGTGAGCAGTGTACAAGATTTAGAAATTGGTAAGATGGCTTTCATTTATATGGGTAATCAGTTACAACTGATAGTGGGAAAAAATACATAAGAATGGCTACTTAGGGTGGTAGTGCCCTAGGATAAATAATTAGATAACCTTGATAACAAATCTGGGGTCTCCTTCAAGAACTTAATTGAAACTTGATACCTCAACGTCTCGAAGCTCTTCAAAATTTACTGTCCTGGATATGCCTTCCTAAGCAGTGCCAATTGAAGCCATCCTTCAACTCTTTTTCTTTGGGTCCAAATCGTCTTTCTGGGTTTTCGAATTGGACTCATCCCTTTTTGTTCCTTTTTTTTTTATCAAGCAAAATACTTTTTTACTGAGTCAGAGTTGACAGGGCTAGGAAGTTCATCTCCATCCATTTCTAATAAGATCAAGGCTCATCCGAAAAAGGCTCTTTTTACTATATAGGGCCCTTAGCTATTGTTACAATAGCAAGCAGTATGAAGGGTGCACGAAACGTTCACGAGTGGAGGAATGGACTCCATGAATTAAAAAGACATGTAAAGAGTGTGAATGTGATAGAAGAGAAGGTATTTCAACAACTTCAGTTCAGCTATTAAAGAAAAAGATCTGTGACAATATTTTCAACACGTAAGAAGAAATTTGTTTCAAATGACGAGGGAATTGATGATTGGTTAGCTGACGTCAAATGACAGATTAGTATCTTGTTGTTTTCAGCAAAAAGTCTATGAAAATTTGTTGTTCTATTTGTCATTGGTAGTGATTAATTCCACCTGTTGTCGTGTGAAACAAATTATTAAGCCAAAAAAAAAAAAGCAACGTTGACAGCTATTGGTAATCAAACCTGTGGCTATTGGTAATCAAACCTGTGGCCCCATCATGAAAGTGACACCATAACCACAACAAATAGACTCATAAATTTAGTTCATTTCCATTCAAGCTCTTGCAGAAGCAACAGCCTATCTAGGAGCTCAATTAAAGGTAGTTATAAGGTGATTTAATTTACGGTACTCTATTTCTTTTTCATGCTTTTCATGATTTTGTTTTTTCCTTTATGTTTCATTAACGCTACACCTTTTCCTCTTTCACTACTGATATTGGCTTTTTTTCAATTATTTGTTTAAGATTTTCATTTTAACTTTAAGCTCTTAGTGTTTAATTATAGATAATTTAATTGATTGATCTCAATTCCCTTTCTTCATTAACTAAAGAAAAGAAAAAAATGCAAAATTACACTACACTTGACAATATCCTAAAACTTATTATATATTTTGCTTCTTGTTATATTTTAGGTATTTTCTTCCCTGCATTTTAGTCTACTCAAGGGTCTCACAGAAGCATCATCTAGACAGGTTGATAATTTTACTTCTGGTATTTTGTTTCTTTTTATGCTTATAAATTGGGAGAAATTGTTTTCTTTTATTTCATTCTTATTATGATTTGTTTTCTCTTTCTCTGTTTGATTTATGCTATTCCTTTTCATCTTTCACTAATCATGTTGATTATACAAATTTTGTTTTAGAATAAATTTTTCTAGGCATGTATTGTAATATTGCACATAGATGATTTAACATGCAAAAGCATATTGTGTAAATAATTATTACAATAATTAAAAAAAAAATTATTTTGTTTTAGTTCCTTATTATACTAGCAAGATGAGCACCTAGGGTGTCTTTAATTTAATTTTCAATGATTAAAGTTTTCCAATATATTTGATAATTCAATTTTCAAAATCAATTTAACTTTTAACTTTTTTTTAAAGTGTTAAATATCTTAAAATAATTAGATATTATTTGTGTTTACAAACTTTACCTCCTGACTTTAATTTGGGTCTCATACAAAGAATAAAATCAATTATATTTTACAAATTTGATATTAATTTATATGGACTAGATTTATCTATTTAAATATGCATGTAGATACATAAATTAATATTAATAAATTACTATTATTATCAATGTATATAATATATATATTAAAGATATCAAGTCATAAATAAATTAAAGCTTTTAAAAACTTGACAAAATTCAAAATATATGATAAACAATGTTATTGAGCTAAAAAGAGATGAAATTAAACAAAAAGAACAAAATCTTGATATAATGACTATCAGATTTTTTTTTGTCAAAAGTTTTGACTTTTATATATTTATATAAAATAAATAAAAATAAAAAATTAAGAAAAAAAATACATATTAATCAAAATAAATAAAAATAAATAATAAAATAAAAAACACAAATCACAACAAAACATCAAAACCTCAAAAAAAAAAATGAATGCAATATTCATGCATACATGAATATAATATTCAACAGGCTTGAAAATCTTGAAAAGAGTAAGAGATGCAAGTTAATTAATTAATTAATTAATTAGATTTTGTCCCATGTTATGCCAGTATACATTATTAACATTTGGTGGCAGTAAAATTCAATGGCTAAGACTAGTTTATGAAATTAAATCATAAAAAATGTATTGACATACTTTTAATTATCTGCAATCTTGATTAAAACTCTAAAAAATGAGAATAATTAATATGTGTCAAAAGAAAATTAATTAAAAATAAAAGAATATGAAATTAAATCATTAAAGTTATTAACATGCCCTGACTAAGTTGTAATCTTGATGACCATGTTCTATAAATGTGGGACAAGAAAAAAAAGAATTAAATGAACAATAATAATGAAAACTAAATTAAATCATAAAAATTTATTGACATACCTTAACTACAATCTTGATAAAACATTGAAAAATGGAAAATTATTAAGATATGTGTGCTAAAAAGAAAGATTTGATAAAAATCACGTGCATGTTGAGTGATTATTCGAAAACCGAATTCATATATAATATTTAACTTGTATATTCAAGTGAGGTTAATAACATACTAAAAAAGCCCTAGACAACAATGATTGCCTTGTAAAACTTAAATTATGAATTCATTTGAATCTATTTTTGCATAATTTCTTTATTTATCTCATAATTTTTATTCATTTAAGGATAATGACCTATTTTATTTTAAATTTAGATAAAATATCATTTTCTTTTATTTTAAAAAAGCAAAAAAGTTAGTAGACCACAATCACTCGATGACAAACTTTATTTGTTTAACTTTAACAGGATATTGATTTAATCTACATATCTTATATAAATATGTAAAATCCAAAGCCTTTGGCAAAAAACGAAATTGTTCAATGTGGATAGTTTATATAATTGATATATAGATGATCTTAAAAAATAGCCATGTATCATGCATTTAATTTTTTATTTAATTTGATTTAAAATAAAAAAATTCAAATAATTAATTATATTTCTTTTCTTTTAAATTTTCAATTTAATCACTTACCTTTTTTACATTTATATGCTATTTTATAGTCTTCTATGATTAAGAATTTAACTTAAATTATATTAAATAATAATATTTTCTTTGCATATTTGTCAAAAGGCTTTAATATAAATTTAAACTATCCACAATCATGCTTGATTTTATGTCAGAATAAGTCATGTGATAAGATTATGAAATACAATATGTGCTTCATATAAAAATTTATAGCAATTTGATTTTGTATACAAGTGGTCTTAGTCCAAGTATATAGAGAGTTGATGTTAAGAAATTATAGACTATTATAAAAGTCTAAAGGAGTAATTATTTGTCTTGATTAAGAGTACAATAATTCTTGATAGTTAGATTTGATTCTTTATATGCTTCATATAAAAATCACTTTACTCATAAGATTTTGAAATGGATTAAGGAGGATATTAAAAGAAGATTCAACAATTACAAAAGAATTACTAAAGATGCTGTCAGTTTGACATTTTTTTCAAACTTACGGCATCATTCAAAAAATATTTGATTGATTGTTTCTTTAATAGTCTTTGTGTTACAAATGAGATGTTATATTTTATTTTTAATTTGATTGTAGTTTTCTTTTTTTTTTTTTTTTGTGAGCTCCAATTGATTTGCAACATTATTTTTTGATTTAGCATGTTTGGTACTAATAACTTGGATAAATAATTAATTGATTTTTTGTGCTATTATAGTTGTTTACTAAATTTCATATAAAATTTCTTTTCATTTTAGTTAATACTAGGTTTATTTATATATATGATTTATCAATTTTTCATTTTTAGTTTTAATAAAAATTATGATTAAGGGCACATATTAGGGTCTCAACTCTCAAAATTAATAGATTAGTTATCACAATAAGTAAGCTTACAAGTTATAGCATATTAATTTCAATATTATAAAAAGAATATAGATTAAAATTAGTCAATGTTTGATCTAATAACAATTTATTAATTAGGGAAAGTCTACTTTAATATTTTTAATAAGAAAACAAATAAAAATGACTCAATATTTTAATCTAAAATAATAAACATGAAAAAGGGAGAGCATCGATGGTTAAGATTTTACTATATTATCTTTTCTCAGCTCATGTTAATTTCAATGTTAACAAAAAATACTGATTAAAAGTAACTGATGTTTGCTAATGAGAACTTGACTTAGTGGCAAAGAAAGGTCTTAGAACCTTGAAGTTATAGGTTTAAGTTTCATTATACAAGGGTTTGATTCAACTTTATGTTTTAATTTATTTTTTGTTATTCAGTTATTTTTTTATATATTTCAAAAAATAAAAAGTAGCTAATGTTTAATTTAATAAAAATTAATTACTTATGGACTTACTTTAATAACACTTCAATATGATTAATAAGAAAATAATAAAAAATTGATATTTTTATTTGAAATAAACATGAAAAAGAGGGGATTTTTTTCACTACTTAGAAAATAGTGGATATCTCTATTATTTTTACCAATATTTAAAGTTTTGCCACATCATTTTTTAATTTTTAGAAGCAAATTAAATAAAAAAATTAAAATTTCTACCATATTCACTTTATTTTTATATACTCTCCCTCTCATCCCAAAAGAAAATATTCTTTTTTCACCATGTTATCATATTGGATCGTCAACAAGCAACAAAAAAACATTTCACATACACCCAAAAGATGGAAAGTTGGAAGCAACCAACCAAGAAATTATTTCACTCTTCTATCCTATTAAGTATCATCTCTGTCATTTTTTTCAACAAATTTCAATCTTTCAATATTTAATTTAATAAAAAAATTTCTAACTTAAGGAAAGTTTAGTTTAATAAAAGTTTGTATATATAAAAGTTTGTGATTATTGCATTGAAAATGTATAAAACCTAATAAGCTTAGGTTTGACCTCACTCCAATTGGGTCTTTTATATATTTTCAGGTCCTTCCTAACGATTGTTTGGTAATTCTTATATTAGTAATTCTTCATAGTTTGATTGATCTCATCAATTTCCTTCATTAAGTGAATAAGGCAAAGAATAAAGCAAATTACATAACATTTGACAATCCCAAGCCTTACAAGTAACTAACCTTTAGCTCTTGAGAGGTGTGTTTTAATTGTTATAATTTGGGATAGTAGCATTCATCGACAAAAATGTAGAGGCTGCAAAGCTTTTGAAAGACACCATCTCCAGAGGGGTTAAAGCAATATATAATATTGATTTCCATCCTTAATAACCAAAATTTTCTAATAAAGTAATTCTTCTTAGATATTTACTGCATCCATATATTTACATGGTTATGGTTATAAAGTCCATCAACATAGTTTATGATATACATATTTGTTTTTATATATGTAGGGACTTTACAGCCATGGATTTTCTCCTTGCTAAATTTGATAAATCGTGGGACACTCCAACAAAGCTTGATGAGAAAATGAAAGACCTAAAGAGAAAACAGGTGGAACTAAATACTCTAAAAGGAGACACAGAGTCAAGAACAAGCACAGAGCTGCATCCGAGAAAAAAACTAAAGAAAGAAGTTGAGTTATGGCTCGGGAATGTTGAAACAGTAAACAGCAAAATCCAAGACCTTGAACAAAAAATTGGAGAAAGTAGTTTTGTCTCACGTGGATTCCTCAAAGGAGATGTTTTGAAGAAGATACAAGAAGTTGATGAACTTTTTCAGCGGGGTAGGTTTCGCGACGGTTTGGCAGTTAACAACCCTGGGTGGATTGGACAAGCTCTATCAACCACAACTTTATTCGGTGGAGCTGCAAAAACCTGTATGGAAGAAATTTGGGCCTACTTGATGAATGATGACATTCAAAAGATTGGAGTTTGGGGGATGGGAGGAATAGGGAAAACAACCATCATGAAGCTCGTACACAACCAGCTATTGAAAGAGACTGAAAATTTTGACATCGTGATCTGGATCACTGTATCAAAGGAGATGAACATCATTAAACTACAAAATAGGATTGCACGTGCAATGAATGTAACCCTTCACGAAGATGAAGATGAAACAATAAGAGCAGGGATGATATACGAAATGTTAGCTCGTAAAGGCAAGTATGTGTTAATCCTTGATGATCTGTGGGACAAACTTTCTCTTGAAGAAGTAGGCATCCCCGAGCCTTCTAATGGGAGCAAATTATTGGTAACAACTCGGTTATTAGATGTGTGTCACTATTTGGATTGCCGAGAAGTTAAAGTGCCAACTCTTTCAAAACCAGATGCGTGGAGGTTGTTCACGGAAAAAGTAGGTCGAGATGTTTTGAATCATCAAGATCTATTACCCCTTGTGAAATCTGTTGCTGAAGAATGTGCCGGTTTACCTTTGGCTATTGTTACAATAGCAAGCAGTATGAAGGGTGTACGTGACATTCATGAGTGGAGGAATGCACTCTTTGAATTAAACAGACAAGTGAAAAGCGTGAATGGGATGGAAGAGAAGGTATTTCAACAACTTCAGTTCAGCTATGATCGTTTACAAGATGAAAAAGTGAAGCATTGCTTCCTCTGCTGTGCATTATATCCTGAAGATTGGGAAATAAATACAGATAAGCTTATAAATCTGTGGATTGCTGAAGGGCTTGTGGAAGAAATGGATAGCATACAAACGGAGATTGACAAGGGGCATACCATACTGAATAAACTCAAAAACAGTTGTTTGATAGAAAGTTGTATGATAGAAAACAGTAATATAGATAAAGGTCAAGTGAAGCTGCATGATGTTGTACGGGACATGGAATTGCGCATCACAAGTGCAAGACCACGATTCTTGGTGAGAGCTGGCATGCTATTGAAAAGGATACCTGATGTGCGAGATTGGAACGAAGATTTGGAGAAAGCTTCATTGATGTGTAATTTGGAATTACAAATTCCATCCCAAATGCCTTCCCCAAAATGCCAAAAGCTCACAACATTATTGATGTGCCGATGCAAGATAGAGAGCATTCCAGAGTGTTTCTTTGAGCAAATGCATGGACTTAAGGTTCTTGATCTTTCTGAAAATCTTATTAAGAATTTACCAAATTCCATCTCTAATTTGGAAACTCTCACTACATTATTGCTTGGTTGGTGTGAACAATTAGAGAAGGTGCCATCTTTTTCAAAACTTCAAGCTTTAAGGAAGTTAGACCTTAGAGGAACAAAAATCAAGGATATACCTCATGAGATGGAAAGGTTGGTAAATCTCAAATATCTTGATTTGAGTTACACGAAAATAACAGAGATGGCCGATGGAATGTTGGCAAACTTCACATCCCTTCAGCACTTATCAATACTTGGATTTGATTATAAATTATTCGTGAGCGAAGAGGAAATAAGTGGATTAATGAGGAAGTTGGAAATCTTTGAAGGGTGTTTGTTTGACTGGAATGAGTGGAACAGTTATGCCCAAGCTTTGCATGCTCGAGAAAGATGGCCTCGTCAATACTTCATTTTAGTGGGTGATCGATTAATGTGGGATGATTTAGACAATAATTCGAAAAAATACATTGAATTAAAAGGTTGTGACATGATCTGTACAAATGGTATTAAGATCCTATCTGATGTTGAGGTTTTGACTATTGTGGAATGCACCGTGGATTTGTGTGAAGAAGAGTCATTTTTCTCGTGGTTTATCCCAGTGCCACATAATAATTTTTCATTTCTTTCTCGGATTGTGATAATTACCTGTAAAAAAATAAAGAAGTTGTTCTCGTCCAATTGGGTGCTGCAGAACCTCCAAAATTTGAATACTTTACGTGTTGAGGATTGCTGCGATATGGAAGAAATAATAGCATCAGAGTCAGAGTCAGAGTCAGAGTTGGAGGGAGAAGGAAATGGAGTTGCTATCAAGCTTACTCTTCCAAGATTAAAGAAATTGGAATTGTGGGATCTACCAAAATTGAAGAGCATTTGTGGTGCAAATGGAGTAGTGGTTTGTGATTCTATTGAGGAGATTGTTATACGTGATTGTCCAAAATTAAAGAGGATACCTCTGAATCTTCCGTTGCAAGATGATGGCCAACCATCTCTTTCTCCTTCTCTTACAATTATTGAAGCATACCCAAAGGAGTGGTGGGAATCGGTGGAGTGGAACCATCCAAATGCCGAGTCTTTGTTGGATCCCTACATTTGACATGTAGTTGCATGTTCGTTGAAATGCTTGACCACTACAGCGGTCACTTTTTTCTTTGATCAAATGCCCGACCATAATGGTAGCTTATTTCGAACATTTCCTTTTCATTCATTCTTTTTTCTTTATCCTTTTCTATTTTCACTTTCTTATATGTTAATCTCATGCTTGACCTTTCCAGTTTTCTTTGAGATCTTTCAGCACACCAAGGATTATTTTTTTTGATTATATGGCAGCAGCAGCAATAGCAACAGCTCACACACTTTAATGTTTATAACACCCTTGATGCATGTTCTTTTCAAGTCTAATATGTTTCTGCCCTTCTTGTTGATGTTTATAAGAATCGTGAGAATTTAGGTAAGGATGAATAAATTTAGGTCAAGTTGTTCAATTGCTCATATTTGGATTGATTCTTTTCTGAATCATCTTGATAAAACTAATTCTTTTTTCACAAAAGTTTTCATCAAGTTATTTATGGCAATTCCTTAAAATGCTTTGTTCAAATTCAAAATCTTTACAGATATATAATGCTTTATTGAAATTCATATAAACAAGTAAAGCACACTTTGCAAATAAAGATGAAAGGTTGTCTTGATTTTCATCGTGATTTTGAAGAACTATGCATTAAGCTAGGTATAATTTCTTCAAAAACAAACTCGAGGGTTAATGTTTTCTTTTTTTGCTTTATATTGTCATTTTATATAATTCTAATTAATCTTTTTTGTGTTATTATCTTTTGTTAGGTACATAACCTGCTCCAGGATTAGAAATGGCAAATGCTCACTCTGGAATGAAGTAAAGTAGAATAGTAAATTTCACTCCTCTGGTGAACACCAGTGTTCCTCTCAATTCGCTCAAATCATCTTCACCAACTTTAGAATTACTTCTGTTTTCTAGTGTAGTTATTTATTGGCTATGTACTTTGTTTGATGTCTGTTAGAAAAACATATCAAGAATTTCTCGGTATTAATCTTCGAAAACTAAATGCTCTCTATTTGATTGTCAGCCAGATTCTTTTTACCCTTAGTTCTGCTGCAAAGTTGTTGATTGTATTTCCTTTGCTCAAACATATTTTTTTGAAGTAAAGATGCTTAATTTCAAAATTAATTGGTGAAGTTGCAAAGAACATTATGAACAAAATTTGGGCATAGTTGGAGGATTGGAGTTAGGGGAGGAGTGAGTAAAACGATGGTTATGGAGTTGAAAGAGTTACGAGCAGCAAAAAAAAAAAAAAAATCTAGAGAAGGTTTGTAGCAGTAAGTGTAACAGTAGTTAAAGGACAAGTTGGGAAAAAGAGTTCTACTGAAATGGATTAATCTGGATCAGCAAACTTATTATTTAGGTGCTTTAGTTTTCTAGTATCTTTAATCTCAAGATGCATGAATATTTTGATCATGCAATTGCCATGAGGCAGGATTAAGAACTGAAAAACCAATGTAATATGCAATTTGAACTGAAATTGCTGGAAATTTATTAGACGGGGTTCTTAATTTAAAGTCTATTTCTACTTTTAAAATTATTGTTACAATCAGTTATAGCTGAAAATTTGTGTAAATTTCATTTTTTTTGGCAGGAATGTATATTTTTTCAACATGGAGCTTAGAATTAGAAATCATGTTTAATCCGAGCAATACCATCTTTTATGCAGGGACTTAACTGAACAAGTAGGCCAAGTTTTTGAAGTTGGAAATAGTACTAGTGTTGATGATGAATTTGTAACGCCTTAAATTTTATATTGAAAAAATATATAAATATAATATAATATATATGTAAAAATTTAATATAAATTGGGAGAAATTGTTTTCTTTTATTTCATTCTTATTATGATTTGTTTTCTCTTCTTTGTTTGATATATGCTATTCTTTTTCATCTTTCACTTAGGGTGTCTTTAATTTAATTTTCAATGATTAAAGTTTTCCAATATATTTGATAATTCAATTTTCAAAATCAATTTAACTTTTACTTACAAAAAGTGTTAAATATCTTTAAATAATTGGATATTTTCTGTGTTTACAAACTTTAACTCTTGACTTTAATTTGAGTCTCATACAAAAAATAAGATCAATTATATTTTACAAATTTGATATTATTTATATCGACTAGATTTATCTATTTAAGTATGCATGCAGATACATAAATTAATATTAATAAATTACTATTATTATCCATGTATATATAAAGTATATATATATATATCTATATTAAAGATATCAAGTCACAAAGAAATTAAAACTTTTAAAAACTTGACAAATTTCAAAATATATGATAAACAATGTTATTGAGCTAAAAAGAGATGAAATTAATCAAAAAGAACAAAATCTTGATATAATGACTATTAGATTTTTTTTTTGTCAAAGATTTTGATTTTGATTTATTTATATAAAATAAATAAAAATAAAAAATGAGAAAAACATACATCTCACATCAAAATAACTAAAAATAAATAATAGAATAAAAAACACAAATCACAACAAAACATCAAAACCCCCAAAAAATGAATGCAATATTCATGCATTCATGAAAATAATATTCAATAGGCCTTGAAAATCTTGAAAGTAGTAAGACATGCAAATTAATTAATTAATTAATTAATTAGATTTTGTCCCATGTTATGCTAATATACATTATTAACATTTAGTGGCGGTAAAATTCATTGGCTAAGACTAGTTTATGAAATTAAATCATAAAAAATATATTGACATACTTTTAATAATTTATGATCTTGATTAAAACTCTAAAAAATGAGAATGATTAATATGCGTCAAAAGAAATTTAATTAAAAATAAAAGAATAAGAAATTAAATCATTAAAATTATTAACATGCCCTTACTAAGTTGTAATCTTGATGACCATGTTTTATAAATGTGAGACAAGAAAAAAAAAGAATTAAATAAACAATAATAATGAAGACTAAATTAAATCAAAAGAAAATTATTGACATACCTTAACTTAACTACAATCTTGATAAAACATTGAAAAATGGAAATTTATTAAAAAATGTGTGCTAAAAAGAAAAAAAATAATGAAAATCATGTGCGTGTTGTGTAATTATTCCAGATAATATTTAACTTGAATATTCAAGTGAGGTTAATCACATATTAAGAAAGCCCTAGACAACAATGATTGCTTTGTAAAACTAAAATTATGAATTCATTTGAATTTATTTTTGCATGATTTCTTTATTTATCTCATGATTTTTATTCATTTATGGATAATGACCTGTTTATTTTAAATTGAGAAAAAATATCTTTTTCTTTTATTTCAAAGAAAATGAAGTAAACCACAATGAGTTGATGACAAACTTTATTTATTTAAATTTAAGAGAATATTGATTTAAACTACACATCTTATATAAATATATAAAATTCAAAGCTTTTGGTAAAAAAAAAAAAGAAATTGTCCAATGTGGATAGTTTATATAATTGACATACGAATGATCTTAAAAAATAGCCATGTGTCCTCCATTTAATTTTTATTTAATTTGATTTAAATTAAAAAAATATTTCAAATAAGTAATTATATTTCTTTTCTTTTAAATTTTTAATTTAATTACATACCTTTTTATATTTATGTGATATTTTATAGTCTTCTATGATTAAGAGTTTAACTTAAATTATATTAAATAATAATATTTTTCCTTATTTGTCAAAAGGCTTAATAAACTATCTACAATCATACTTGGATTTATGTCAAATTAAATCATGTGATGAGATTATTCTTTGCAATCTATTATTATTTCCTTTCATAAGTAATTCTTCTTTTAATTCATGGTCAACTTTTCATATTTAAAATTCAAAATTTTCAAAATTTTTATAGTTAATTTGCCGTTCAACTACAATTATAAATTAGATGTTAATTTTAGAGATCAATGAAGCTTTTAGGTTTGAGTTTGTATCGAAAAATTTTTACAACCCTTTTTTTGTTGATAAATTGTTTTGCATATTCAAATGATTTTATGATTGCGTCTTTGCATGCATATTTTGTTTTGTACGGTGCAATATTTTATTTGCTTAAATTTTTTGGGATTCATATATGAGGTTTTAGTGATTTTTTGCAATTCGATTTATGTATTACTTTTTATATTATGAAATACAATATGTGCTTTATATAAAAATCTATAGCAATTTGATTTTATATACAAGTGGTCTTAGTCCAAGTATATAGAGAGTTGATGTTAAGAAATTATAGACTATCATAAAAGTCCAAAGAAGTAATTATTTGTCTTGATTAGGAGTACAATAATTCTTGATAGTTAGATTTTGATTCTTTATATGCTTCATATAAAAATCGCTCTACTCATGAGGTTTTGAAATGGATTAAGTAGGATATCAAAAGAAGATTTAGCAATTGCAAAAGAATTATCAAAGATGCTATCAGCTTGGCATTTTTTTCAAACTTAAGGCATCATTCAAAAAATATTTGATTGATTGTTTCTTTAATAGTCTTCAAGTTACAAAATAGATGTTATAATTTATTTTTAATTTGATTGTAGATTTCTTCCCTTTTTTTTTTATTGTGAGCTCCAGTTGATTTGCAATATTAATCTTTGATTTAGCATGTTTTGTACTAATAACTTGGATAAATAATTAATTGATTTTTTGTGCTATTACAGTTGTTTACTAAATTTCATATAAAATTTCTTTCCATTTTAGTTAATATTAGGTTTATTTATATATATGATTTATCAATTTTTCATTTTTAGTCTTAATAAAACGTATGATTAACGGCACATATTAGGGTCTCAACTCTCAATGTTAATAGATTAGTTACCACAATAAGTAAGCTAACAAGTTATAACATATTAATTTCAATATTAATAAAAAGAATATAGATTAAAATTAGTCAATGTTTAATCTAATAAAAATTTATTAATTAGGGAAAGTTTACTTTAATATTTTTAATAGGAAAACAAATAAAAATGACTCAATATTTTAATTTAAAATAATAAACATGAGAAAGGGAGAGCATCGATGGTTAAGATTTTACTATATTATCTTTTCTCAATTCATATTAATTTCAATGTTAACAACAAATACCGATTAAAAGTAATTGATATTTGCTGAGAACTTGACTTAGTGGCAAAGAAAGGTCTTAGAACCTTCAAGTTATAGGTTTAAGTTTCATTATACGTGGGTTTGATTCAATTTTATGTTTGAATTTACTTTTTATTATTCAATGATTTTTTTATATATTTCAAAAATAAAAAGTAGCTAATGTTTAATTTAATAAAAATTAATTACTTAAGGACTTACTTTAATAACACTTCAACATGATTAATAAGAAAATAATAAAAAATTGATATTTTTATTTGAAATAAACATGAAAGAGAGGGGATTTTTTTCACTACTTAGAAAATAGTGTATATCTCTATTATTTTTACGAATATTTAAGGTTTTGCCACATCATTTTTTAATTTTTAGAAGCAAATTAAATAAAAAAATTAAAATTTCTACCATATTCACTTTAATTATATACTCTCCCTCTCATCCCAAAAGAAAATATTCTTTTTTCACCATATTATCATATTGGATCGTCAACAAGCAACAAAAAAACATTTGACATACGCCCAAAAGATGGAATGATGGAAGCAACCAAGCAACAATTTATTTCACCCTTTTATCCTATTAAGTATCATCTCTGTCATTTTTTTCAACAAATTTCAATCTTTCAATATTTAATTTAATAAAAAAATTTCTAACTTAAGGAAAGTTTAGCTTAATAAAAGTATGTATATATAAATGTTTGTGATTATTGCATTGAAAATGTATAAAACCTAATAAGCTTAGGTTTGACCTCACTCCAATTGGGTCTTTTATATATTTTCGGGTCCTACCTAACTATTGTTTGGTAATTCTTATATTAGTAATTCTTCATAGTTTGATTGATCTCATCAATTTCCTTCATTAAGTGAATAAGGCAAAGAATAAAGCAAATTACATAACATTTGACAATCCCAAGCCTTACATGTAAGTAACCTTTAGCTCTTGAGAGGTGTGTTTTAATTGTTATAATTTGGGATAGTAGCATTAATTGACAACAACGTAGAGGCTGCAAAGCTTTTGAAAGAAACCATCTCCAGAGGGGTTAAAGCAACATATAATATTGATTTACATCATTAATAACCAAAATTTTCCAAGAAAGAAATTCTTCTTAGAAATTTACTGCATCTATATATTTACATGGTTATGCCTATAAATCCATCAAAATGGTTTATGATATATATACTTGTTCTTATTTATGTAGGGACTTTACAGCCATGGATTTTCTCCTTGCTAAATTTGATGAATCGTGGGACACTCCAACAAAGCTTGATGAGAAAATGAAAGACCTAAACAGAAAACAGGTGGAACTAAATGCTCTAAAAGGAGACACAGAGTCAAGAACGAGCAGAGAGATGCATCCGAGAAAAAAACTAAAGAA
The DNA here is from genome assembly GCF_047325235.1 of Durio zibethinus. Classification (NCBI taxonomy): domain Eukaryota; kingdom Viridiplantae; phylum Streptophyta; class Magnoliopsida; order Malvales; family Malvaceae; genus Durio; species Durio zibethinus. The sequence goes on from NC_143165.1 coordinate 13,571,690, forward strand.
AGAAGTTGAGTTATGGCTCGGGAATGTTGAAACAATAAACAGCAAAATCCAAGACCTTGAAAAAAAATTTGGAGAAAGTTGTTTTGTCTCACGTGGATTCCTCAAAGGAGATGTTTTGAAGAAGATACAAGAAGTTGATGAACTTTTCCAACGGGGTAAGTTTCTTGACGGTTTGGTAGTTAACAACCCTGGGTGGATTGGACAAGCTCTATCAACCACAACTTTATTCGGTGGAGCTGCAAAAACTTGTATGGAAGAAATTTGGGCCTACTTGATGAATGATGACATTCAAAAGATTGGAGTTTGGGGGATGGGAGGAATAGGGAAAACAACTATCATGAAGCTCGTACACAACCAGCTATTGAAAGAGACTGAAAATTTTGACATTGTGATCTGGATCACTGTATCAAAGAAGATGAACATCATTAAACTACAAAATAAGATTGCACGTGCAATGAATGTAACCCATCACGAAGATGAAGATGAAACAATAAGAGCAGGGATGATGTACGAAATGTTGGCTCGTAAAGGCAAGTATGTGTTAATCCTAGATGATGTGTGGGACAAACTTTCTCTTGAAGAAGTAGGCATCCCCGAGCCTTCTAATGGGAGCAAATTATTGGTAACAACTCGGTTATTAGATGTGTGTCACTATTTGGATTGCCGAGAAGTTAAGAGTGCCGACTCTTTCAAAACCATATGCATGGAGGTTGTTCACGGAAAAAGTAGGTTGAGATGTTTTGAATCATCTAGATCTATTACCCCTTGTGAAATCTGTTGTTGAAGAATGTGCCGGTTTGCCTTCGGCTATTGTTACAATAGCAAGCAGTATGAAGGATGTACGTGACATTCATGAGTGGAGGAATGCACTCTTTGAATTAAACAGACAAGTGAAAAGTGTGAATGGGATGGAAGAGAGGGTATTTCAACAACTTCAGTTCAGCTATGATCGTTTACAAGACGAAAAAGTGAAGCATTGCTTCCTCTGCTGTGCATTATATCCTGAAGATTGGGAAATAAATACAGATAAGCTTATAAATCTGTGGATTGCTGAAGGGCTTGTGGAAGACATGGATAGCATACAAACAGAGATTGCCAAGGGGCATACCATACTGAATAAACTCAAAAACAGTTGTTTGATAGAAAGTTATATGATAGAAAACAGTAATATAGATAAAGGTCAAGTGAAGCTGCATGATGTTGTACGGGACATGGCATTACGCATCACAAGTGTAAGACCACGATTCTTGGTGAGAGCTGGCATGCTATTGAAAAGGATACCGATGTGCGAGATTGGAACGAAGATTTGGAGAAAGCTTCATTGATGTGTAATTTCGAATTACGAATTCCATCCCAAATGCCTCCCCCAAAATGTCAAAAGCTCACAACATTATTGATGCGCCGATGCAAGACAGAGAACATTCCGGAGTGTTTCTTTGAGCAAATGCATGGACTTAAGGTTCTTCATCTTTCTGAAAATCTTATTAGGAGTTTACCAAATTCCATCTCTAATTTGGAAACTCTCACTACATTATTGCTTGGTTGGTGTGGACAATTAGAGAAGGTGCCATCTTTTTCAAAACTTCAAGCTTTAAGGAAGTTAGACCTTAGAGGAACAAAAATCCAGGATATACCTCATGAGATGGAAAGGTTGGTAAATCTCAAATATCTTGATTTGAGTTACACGAAAATAACAGAGATGGCCGATGGAATGTTGGCAAACTTCACATCCCTTCAGCGCTTATCAATACTTGGATTTGATTATAAATTATTCGTGAGCAAAGAGGAAATAGGTGGATTAATGAGGAAGTTGGAAATCTTTGAAGGGTGTTTGTTTGACTGGAATGAGTGGAACAGTTATGCCCAAGCTTTGCATGCTCGAGAAAGATGGCCTCGTCAATACTTCATTTTAGTGGGTGATCGATTAACATGGGATGATTTAGACAATAATTCGAAAAAATACATTGAATTAAAAGGTTGTGACATGATCTGTACAAATGGTATTAAGATCCTATCTGATGTTGAGGTTTTGACTATTGTGGAATGCACTGTGGATTTGTGTGAAGAAGAGTCATTTTTCTCGTGGTTTATCCCAGTGCCACGTAATAATTTTTCATTTCTTTCTCGGATTGTGATAATTAATTGTAAAAAAATAAAGAAGTTTTTCTCGTCCAACTGGGTGCTGCACAACCTCCAAAATTTGAATACTTTACGTGTTGAGGATCGCTGCGATATGGAAGAAATAATAGCATCAGAATCAGAATTGGAGGGAGAAGGAAATGGAGTTGCTATCAAACTTACTCTTCCAAGATTAAAGAAATTGGAATTGTGGGATCTACCAAAATTGAAGAGCATTTGTGGTGCAAATGGAGTAGTGGTTTGTGATTCTATTGAGGAGATTGTTATTCGTGAGTGTCCAAAATTAAAGAGGATAGCTCTGAATCTTCCGTTGCAAGATGATGGCCAACCATCTCCTTCTCCTTATCTTACAATTATTGAAGCATATCCAAAGGAGTGGTGGGAATCGGTGGAGTGGAACCATCCAAATGCCGAGTCTTTGTTGGATCCCTACATCTGACATGTAGTTGCATGTTCGTTGATATGCTTGACCACCACAGCCGTCACTTTTTTCTTTGATCAAATGCCCGACCACAATTGTAGCTTATTTCTAACATTTCCTTTTCATTCTTTCTTTTTTCTTTATCCTTTTCTATTTTCTCTTTCTTATATGTTAATCTCATGCTTGACCTTTCCAGTTTTCTTAGAGATCTTTCAGCACACCAAGGATTATTTGTTTTGATTATATGGCAGCAGCAGCAATAGCAACAGCTCACACAGTTTGGTGTTTGTAACTCCCTTGATGCATGTTCTTTTCAAGTCTGATATGTTTCTTCCCTTCTTATTGATGTTTACAAGATTCGTGAGAATTTAGGTAAGGATGAATAAATTTAGGTCAAATTCTTCAATTGCTCATATTTGGACTGATTCTTTTCTGAATCATCTTGATAAAACTAATTCTTTTTTTCACAAAAGTTTTCATCAAGTTATTTATGGCAATTCCTTAAAATGCTTTGTTCAAATTCAAAATCATTACAGATAATGCTTTGTTGACATTCATATAAACAAGTAAAGCACATTTTGAAATAAAGATGAAACGTTGTCTTGATTTTCACCGTGATTTTGAAGAACTATGCATTAAGCTAGATATAATTTCTTCAAAAACATACTTCAGGATTAATGTTTTCTTTTTTGCTTTATATTGTCATTATATATAATTCTAATTAATGTTTTTTGTGTTCTTATCTTTTCCTAGGTACATAACCTGCTCCAGGATTAGAAGTGGCAAATGCTCACTCTGGGATTGAAGTAAAGTAGAATAGTAAATTTCACTCGTCTGCTGAACACCAGTGTTCCTCTCAGTTAGCTCAAATCATCTTCACAAACTTTAGAATTACTTCTGTTTTCTAGTGTAATATTTATTGGCTATGTACTTTGTTTGATGTCTGTTACAAAAACATGTTAAGAATTTCTCGGTATTAATCTTCGAAAACTAAATGCTCTCTATTTGATTGTCAGCCAGATTCTTTTTACCCTTAGTTCTGCTGCAAAGTTGTTGATTGTATTTCCTTGGGTCAAACTTATCTTTTTGAAGTAAAGATATTTAATTTCAAAATTAATTGGTGAAGTTGCAAAGACCCTTAGGAACAAAATTTGGGCATAGTTGATGGAGGATTGGAGTTAGGGGAGGAGTGAGTAAAACGATGGTAATGGAATTGAAAGAGTTACAAGCTGCAAAAAAAAAATCTAGAGAAGGTTTCTAGCAGTAGGTGTAACATTAGTTAAAGGAAAAGTTGGGAAAAAGAGTTCTATTGAAATGCATTAATCTGGATCAGCAAACTGAACATGAACAGAACATTGCTCTAACCACTGTGTAAACCTTGATTGATTGTACCGCAGTTGATGTCTGATAAAGATTTGTTTACTTTAAGTCCACAAAAGCTCACTAATTAGTCTCCACCAATTCTTGTTCTTCTATACACTTGCACATAATAACTGTCTCAAGATTTTTCTTATTTGTTTTTGGATTCAATTCTGTTCTGAATCATCTTAAGCAAGAAATAATTTGATCTTTTTTTGTGTTGCTGGTGGATCGTTTCAGTCTCTCAATTATTTCATTTTTTTTCCTCAAATTTGTGAATCGAAAAAAAAAAGTAAAATCTTACTATGGTATTGCTAGGTGAAAATGAAGCTATCCAAATCAATAAAGGAGATTTAACCATTGGAAGCTGGCTTTGTCAAATTTTCTCTGCCATGAATTTCTGTTTACTCCCACCCCATACCTCATGACTTGAGCTTCCATGAAGTTGACTTACAAATATATTGGTCATTTGTCTTCTTCTGATTTGAACCTTCCTTGGTACATTCCCTCTTTCTTCTTGGTATTTCTTCGCACTTTCCATTTTCTTTGCTCCTCAGTTTTACACCTCTTCTGGCATGGTTCTACTGCTGGCAAGGGAATTGCATTTGCTTCTTCCTTTTAGCTAGGTCTTTTCTTCACTGCCTTGAAGAAGTATCAGGTAATTTTAATTACTATACTCTGTTTCTTTTTTATTCTTATAAATTGTGAGAAATTTCATGCTTTTTTATAAAATATTTAACTTTACTAGGATGTTGACTTGACTCGACACTGATTGTTGACTTGGGTTAGCAACTTATTATTCAGATGCTTGAGTTTTTTAGTCTCTTAAAGCTCAAGATGCATGAATATTTTGATCAAGCAATTGCCATGAGGCAGGATTGAGGACTGAAAAGCCAATGTCATATGCAGTTTGAACTGAAATTGGTGGAAATTTATTGAAAGGGGTTCTTAATTTAAAGTCTATTTCTACTTTTAAAATTGTTGTTACAATAAGTTATAGCTGAAAATTTATGTATAAATTTCATTTTTTTTCTTACAGGAGTCTAGATTTCTTATCAACAAACTTGGCATACCTCTGTATCACTATCCAAATTCAGATTCTTCATTGTGTTAAAATGGGTGCAACCTTAAAAAATTTCATGTATGTGGAAATTTCTCTTATGAATGTTGACTATTACATGATGAAAATATGTTTTTGACAAGTAGTAATAAGAAAATGAAGAATGTGTTTCAAAAGCGTCAACATGATGTAGTTTAGAATTGGAAATCATACTTAATCTAAGCAATGCCATATTTTATGCAGGGACTTAACTAAACAAGTAGGCCAAGTTTTTGAAACCGGAAAAAGTACTAGTGGTGATGACGAATTTGTCAAATTTTATTTGATTTTTCCGAATAATGTTAATACTATGAATTTTTACAATCAAGAGTTAAGACAACAAGAGTAGGTGGAATTGTGTTCTGTATCATATTAATTTAGTAAACCTTTTCCTTTCCCGTTCTTCTTATTTTATCATGTTATGATTGGTTGCTGGGAAACTAATCATCAGATGGGAAGGATTGGAAATTACTTTTTCTTTTTTATTTGTTTTTTTCCACCAAAGAATTGGAAGTGGAAAATTGAGCTCAAAAGTTTGATATTTTGTAAAAATAATTATATTAAAAAAATGAGAATAGGATATGTAAAGAGGCATAAGAAAAAATCTCTGATCATATTTTCAAATGATGTGACAATTGATGATTGGTTAACTGACATCAAATGACGGATTAGTATTGTATCTTTTACAGCAAAAAGTCTATTAAAGTTTTTTGTCATTGGTCGTGAACTCCACCCGTTGTCGTGTGAAACTAACTATTAAGCCAAAAAAATCAACGTTGATAGCTATTTGTAATCAAACCTGTGGAACCCATCATGCAAGTAACACCATACCCGTAACAATTACTCATAAATTTCGTTCATTTCTATTCAAGGTTTTGCAGAAACAACAACCAGTCTAGGAGCTTAATTCAAGGTAGCTAGGTAATTTAATTTACGGTACTTTATTTCTTTTTCATGCTTTTCATGATTTTGTTTGCTCTTTTTTGTTTCATTTATGCTGTTTCTTTTCCTTTTTCACTACTGATATTGGCTTATTTTAATTATTTGTTTAAAATTTTCATTTCAACTTTGTTAATTTTGTTATTCTTTAGAAAAATGGATCTTATGATCAAGCAATCACATAAAAAAAAAAACTTAAAATCTTCTTTGAAATTAATCACTTCAGCTTTAGGTTCTGGTAATAGTAATAGTAATAGTAATAGTAATAGTAATAGCCTTGATAACTGATTTGTTGGGTTTCAAGGACAAGGCTCTAACTTTTTAATTCTTGAGAGCTGTGTTTTGGTGATATAAGTTGAAGAAAGCATTATTACCTTTGAAATGAAGAAATGGGCAAGACCATAAAGTAATAGATTCATGAACCAACCTTTAAGCACTTGGAAACGATTATAGGAAAAAATATACATGATTGGTATAATAGTATTTGAAACTGGGAAGACACCATCTCCATAGGGATCAAAGCAATATATAATATTGATTCACATCTTTAATAGCCAATTGTCTCATTAAAATATGTTCTTTAGAAATTTACTCCATCTATATATTTACATGGTTAGAGTTATAAAAGTTCGTCAAAATGGTTTATGATATACGTAGTTGTTCTAATGTTCGTAGGGACTTACAACGATGGATTTTTTCCTTACTAAGATTGTTGAATTTTGGGACACTCCAACAAACCTTGATGAGAAAATGAATGACCTAAAGAGAAAACTGGAGGGGCTAAATACTCTAAAAGAGGATACGAAGTCAAGAATGAGCACAGAGCTGCATCCCAGAAAGAAACTAAAGAAAGAAGTTGAGTTATGGTTCAGAAATGTTGAAAGATTAAGCGTCGAAATCCAAGACCTTGAACAAAAAATTGGACAAAGTAGTTTTGCCTCACGTGGGTTCCTCAAAGGAGATGTTTTGAAGAAGATGCAAGAAGTGGATAAACTTCTTCAAGAGGGTAAGTTCCACGACGGTTTGGTAGTTGATAACTCTGGGTGGATTGGACAAACTCTATCGACGACAAATTTATTCGGTGGAGCAGCAAAGATTTGTATGGAAAAAATTTGGGCCTACTTGATGGGTGCTGATGTTCAAAAGATTGGAGTTTGTGGAATGGGAGGAATAGGTAAAACAACCATCGTGAAGCTCATACACAACCAACTTTTGGAAGAGACTGAAAAGTTTGACATTGTGATATGGATCACTGTATCAAAGGAGATGAACATCATTAAACTGCAAAATAGGATTGCAGGTGCAATGAAAGTAACCCTTGATGAAGATGAAGATAAAACAATAAGAGCTGGGATGATACATGAAATGTTGGCTCGTAAAGGGAAGTATGTGTTAATACTAGATGATCTATGGGACAAATTTTCTCTTGAAGAAGTAGGCATCCCCGAGCCTTGTAATGGCAGTAAATTATTGCTAACAACTCGGTTATTAGATGTGTGTTGCTATTTTGGTTGTCGAGAAGTTAGAGTGCCTACTCTTTCAAAACCAGATGCATTGAGGTTGTTTTGGGAAAAAGTAGGCCAAGGTGTTTCCAATCATCTAGATGTAGTACCCTTTGTGGAATTAGTTGCTTCAAAATGTGCTGGTTTGCCCTTGGCTATTGTTACAATAGCAAGCAGCATGAAGGGTGTACATGACGTTCATGAGTGGAGAAATGCACTCCATGAATTAAATAGACATGTAAAAAGTGTGAATGAGATGGAAGATATGGTATTTCAACAACTTCAGTTCAGTTATGATCGTTTACAAGATGAAAAAGTGAAGCATTGCTTCCTCTGCTGTGCATTATATCCTGAAGATTGGGAAATTGATTCAAATGAGCTTATAAATCTTTGGATTGCGGAAGGGCTTGTAGAAGAAATGGATAGCATACAAATAGAGATTGACAAGGGGCATGCCATACTGAATAAACTCAAAAACAGTTGTTTGATAGAAAATGCTAATGTATATAGAGGTCGAGTGAAGCTTCATGACGTTGTAAGGGATATGGCATTACGCATCACAAGTGTAAGACCACGATTCTTGGTGAGAGCTGGCATGCAATTGAAAGAGATACCGGATGTACAATATTGGAATGAAGATTTGGAGAAGGCTTCATTGATGGAGAATAGGGCATTACAAATTCCATCCCAAATGCCACCCCTAAAATGTCAAAGCTCACAACATTATTGTTGCCCAAATGCGCTATAGAGAGTATTCCAGATTGTTTCTTTGAGCAAATGCATGGACTCAAAATTCTTGATCTTTCTCATACTTCAATTAGGAGTTTACCAAATTCCATCTCTAATTTGGAAACTCTCACTACGTTATTGCTTCATTCGTGTGCAGTTTTAAAAAAGCTGCCATCTTTTTCAAAACTTCAAGCTTTAAAGAAGTTAGACCTTGGAGGAACATATATCAAGGATATCCCTCATGGGATGGAAAGATTGGTAAATCTCAAACATCTTGATTTGAGTTACACGAAAATAACAGAGATGGCCGATGGAATATTGGCAAATTTCACATCCCTTCAACACTTGGACTTAAACGGAGTTTATCATAGAATATTCGTGAGAGGACAGGAAATCGGTGGATTGAGGAAGTTGGAATTCTTTCAAGGGAGTTTTGATGACTTGAAGGAGTTGAGCAGTTATGTTCAAGCTTTGCATGCTCGAAGAAAAACACCTAGTCGATACTACATTTATGTGGGTGATCCATTGTCGGATGTTGCATATGGGTTGGAAAAAGCCATTGAATTAACTGGTCGTCGTAACATCTGTACAGGTGATATTAAGCTCCTATCTGATGTTGAGGAATTGAATATTGTCAACTGCACTGTTGGTATCTGTGAAGAAAAGCCATTGTTCTCGTGGTTTATCCCGGTGCCACATAACAATTTTTCATCTCTTTCTCGGATTGTGATAATTAATTGTAAAAAAATAAAAAAGTTGTTCTCGTCCAATTGGGTGTTTCAGAACCTTCAAATTTTGGATAGTTTATGTGTTGAGGAATGTGGGGATATGGCAGAAATTATAGCATCAGAATCAGAATTGGTGGAAGAAGGAACAAGTGCCATCAAACTTACTCTCCCAAGATTAAAGACATTGAAATTGAGGAATCTGCCAAAATTGAAGAGCATTTGTGGTGCAAATGGAGTAATGGTTTGTGATTCTATTGAGGGGATTGAATTAATAAATTGTCCAAAATTACAGAGGATACCTCTAAATCTTCCCTCACAAGATGATGGCCAACCATCTCCTCCTCGTTTTCTTACAACAATTCGAGCATATCCAAAGGAGTGGTGGGAAATGGTGGAGTGGGACCATCCAAATGCCAAGTCTCTGTTGGAGGCCTACATTAAGAAACGGTAGTTGCCTGTTCGTAGTAATGCTTGGCCTTTCCAGTTTTCTTAGAGATCTTTCCCGCACACCAAGGATTATTTGTTATGATTATTTGGTAGCAGCAGCAGCAGCTCAAACACTTTGATGTTTGGAACTTTCTTGTGGGATGTTCTTTTCAAGTTTGATATGATTCTGCCCTTCTTGTTGAAGTTAACAAGGTTTGTGAGATTTTCGATAAGGATGAACAATTTTGGTCAAAATCTTCAATTGGTCCTTGCACTCAAGTCAAATATTGATTTTTGTCTCGCTTTCCAAATTTGTATGAATCAGGTACATCATTAACACCATCAACATTTGACTTGAGTGCACGACCAATTCTAAGGTCTAACTGAATTTCAGTTTCTTTCTGCACAAAGATGACCTTTATGCATTTTCTTTTAAGTTTTATTGTTTTCTACTTCATATTTTCCCGCTTCTCGGCACCATCAATAAAGATTTTGTTCCCACTGAATGCATGCCGTTAGTGTCAAAAGGAAGTTTGGTTTGATGCACTTAGCTGGCATTTTTATGGTTATGAAGATGACCAGTATGATTCATGCTTTGTGGATTATATTTCATTTAGGACTGGGGTCTGTTTGGATTGAATTCCTTTTCAAGAAAGTATTCATCAAGTTCTTTATGACAATTCCTAAAAGTATTTTGTTGAAATTCAAAACGTAATGGCTAAGGCACATTTTGAAATAACGTGAGAGGTCCTGATCCTCACCATGATTTTGAAGAACCATGCGCTAAGCTAGAAATAAGATTTTATATTATTTTTATTATTATTATTATCATTATTATTATTATTATATACAATTCTAATTCATTTTTTTCTCATCTTATCTTTTCCTAGATACATTTCCAGCACGAGGATTAGAAATGGCAATTGCTCACTCTGAGATTGAAGTAAAATAGTAAATTCCACCCGTCCTGACCACCAGTGTTCTTCTCAGTTTGCCTGAATCATCTTCATCAACTTTAGAATTTCCTTTGTTTCCTACCGTAACAGTTATTGCCTATGTGCTTTGTTTCTTATTCAAAACGTGTAATAAAAATGAGAGAAAATTACTCCCATTTTCTTATTGAGAATGCAGGCTTTGCCAAGTTTTCTCTGTCAAGAATTTCAGTTTACTTTGCATGCGTCCACTCCATACCTAAAAATATAAATCATTTTGCCATGGACAGCCCAAAGAAATTAATTTGGGAGTTGGAAGCTGGAGATTGGGTAGCTCTTTGTAAGAAGAAAAGTTCATCCAATCTTTGGGTCAACAAGAATGGACGAGCTGTCGCAGGAGCTACCAATGCTTTCAATCTGGGCAAATATACACCAGCACTTACCTCCGCAGAGTGGTCAAAACCATAAGCAATTGAACCATCCCAAAGATCCCCATACCCTAACAAATTCTTGTACTTGATTGATCCTTCCACTGAGGAAGACTTAGCCTGCAAAAACATCATACAATCATAATTCAGAGAAATTACAGAATTAAAGCATTATATCCATATTTCATAACATATTCCAATCCTATTCACAACCTTCTGCACACGAAAGCTAGCTAAGAATTCCCATACTAGAATGGCTAAAGATAAAACTGAAGATTAAGCATATGTAAAAGTACAATTTTTACAAGAGGATTGAATCAGAAATTAAGAATCAATCTCTTAACATAGCTCAACACCAAATTCAGAAGACCTAAAATTGGATTTTTTTTTTAATCCCAATTAAAATGCAATGCTAAGCACTTTTTTTTTTCCTAAAAAAGAAACAAATTTTAATAATTTTATGGCCTTCGTATCCAACATCAAATTAATTACATTAATTTCTTCACAATAAGAATAATTTAATTATTCACTGAATAAAAAACCTAAATTTTTACAAAGCATATTTACCTCAGCTTTCGTATAAGCTCCAATCTCTCCCGATAACCGATTCGCAGCTTCCTGAACCTCAATAATGACATTGGCGCTTCCGGGGATCGCCGGCGGGCCTGAATCGAGCGTGATCATAACGAATCATATAGTCCGAGCGATTTCAGCCGCCAATTGACCGCGTTCGATTCTCACAACAGCTCCTGAATCGTGGTGGTTTTCTTCAAAGCTTCTGACGCTTCGGCTTCGATTATGTAACCTTTGGTCTTCGTGTTCCCTTTGATGATCACGTCGTGGACGTGGATTGAAATGGGCCCGATTAACATACGTCGCACTAGAGCGTCCATTTTCAGCTTCACCGCTCGGGGCGTGGCGGGTTCCAACGAGACGTCGTGTTCGTATTCGTCGTCTTCTTCTTCATCTTCTTCAACAGCGTCGTCTTCGTCGAATTCATAGGCATTATCGGGATGTTGGTTTCCGGGTCGGGTTTCGAGTCAGGGTCGGGCATTGCTAGAAATCAGAATAACAGAGAGGGAGCGCGATTGAGGACTTAAAGAGAGTATTACTGCCGGTGGTCAACAGGTCAAGCAGTCCTTTTTTTTTTTTAATTTCTTAAACAATTATTATTATATTACATTTTTATTTTAATCATATTCCTAATATTTGAAAAAGAAAGAAAGAAAGTGATTTTTCAGAGAAATTATTTCATCTGGGTAAAGTTTTTAGATTTTACATGCCACATATAATATATTAAGAAAATTACAAAATAATTATAAAAATATAACAATCTTTTAATCATGCTTATGAAATTATACTTTTAATGAAGCGTTTGATTCGTGAAATCTTAAATTTCGAAAAAAATTATAATATTTGAAAAAATATGATTATGAAAAAGTATGAATTTTTATAATATCTAATTTTTAGATTTATGTGTTTTGTTGGAGGAATCTAGAATTACTTAAACATGAGTTTGTATTATAATGTCTTTCACTATATAATAAAGACAATAATTTATCAAATAAAAATAATTGACAAATAATGCATTGATCTTAAAAAAAAAGTCATAATTGATTATTTTAATAAAATTACAATATATAATTATTGCGTTTATGATCAAATCAACATAGTAATTAATTGTTTTAAAAAATTACAATGAATAATTATAGCATTTATTTTCAATGAAACATAATAATTGATTTTTTAGATAAATTACAATGATCATTATTACATTTATCTTCAAAGAAAGATAGTAATTGAATTTTTTACATATTTCAAAAAAATTATAAGAAACAATTATTGTGTTTCCTTGAATAAAAATGAATAATTGGTTTCTCACCTTATTAATTGACTTATCATTAATGGGTTATATTGTCATTAATTGGCTTATCATTGGCAATTATTAAGTTTCCACGCAATAATTGCCTTCTTAGCACATTAATTAACTTATCATTAATGGTTTATATTGTCATTAATTGGTTTATCATTGACAATTATTGCATTTTTTTAAAATGAAAAGGCCAACTTCTTAGTACATTAATTAACTTACCATTAATAGGTTATAATATTATTAATTGGCTTATCATTACTATAATTCCTTGAATAGAAATGCAATAATTGATTTTTCAGTGCATTAATTGGCTTATCATTTAATGTTGTTAAATATTTTTTTTTTTCAAAAAGCATAGTAAATAATCACAATTATAATGTTGGTTTAAAAAAATTTAAATTTCTTTACTATACATTAATTTTTAAAAGGGGAAATAGAAAGAAAATATTTTTTATTTAGAAAATTTTGGTATAAAAGTTTTTTTTTTTTTTTAATCTTAAAATACCATAATGAGAGGTGTTTTTTTGATTCATAGATTTTTGGGTATTGTTGATAATTTAAGATTTTCTCTAGGAATTGAATATCAATAAATCAAATGTAGAAATTAAATATCCACAAGCAAAATTTTACAAAAAAATTTAAATTCTCCTAAACCAAATGCCTTCTAATAATTTACAAAAAAATCATTAATTTGTTTATCAAAACTACAATTTGAAGGAGGGGATTTCAATTTGAATGTTGTTAAGTATTTTATTTTGTTTTTGTAACTCAAAAATTTTAGTTTTTTTTTTCTTTTCTTTATTGGCATAAACAATTTTATAGATAATCTTAATTATTATAATATAAAAAATTGGTGCCATTGCACAGGTAAGGCCAGTAATCAATATCTAAATTAACAACGATGCTAAATATATAATGGCTAATAGGGACTTCATGTGGGCCCACTATCCTAGAGATTGGATTAAAATACATTTGATTTAGATTTTGGGTAGATAATTACAAATTGAAATAAGTTTTGCCCATGAGCTCTATTTCATTATTAAATTTTTTTAAGAATCATCATCATCATCATCATCATCATCATCATCATTATTATTTACAAAAGAGACCACAAAAAAATTATAAATATTGAATTTTAAATTAAAATCCAAGTTTAACTATACTTTAAATTAAAAGACAATTGACAATATTATAAGCGAAGCAGAATAATAATCCTTATTCATTTGGTTATTATTTACAATCCCAAAAGAAAACATAACAAGAAAAGTACAAAAAATTCAAGGACGTCGAAAAAAAAAACCAAAAACCAGAAGAAATCCTAGTGTTTGTTTCAGCTTTGATCATGTCTGGAGAACAAATTTCAAAGCAACCTTGTTTTGGTAAGGTATGTTTATTAATGTGAATCCCAGTGAGTCCAATTTGTTTCACTTCCCACACGTGGAATGCTGTTAACTCTTGTGTTGACATCAACCTTGAAATTAGCTCCACAAATCACTCCTTCACTGTCTATTCTTGGCATTGCTCTGATTTTGTTCATTGGATGTTCAAAGCTCATCAGGCCTCCCTCGCTATGGAACATGAATCCTGAAAATTCCCCACAAATCAACATTTGTATCAGATTCATAACATCATCATTTGATGAACCAATTCCACTAGAAAAAAGCACCTGTCAAGTACCTGTTGGGAAAGGAGCAAAGGATTTGGCACAGCCTTCTTTGATGACCTCCAAATCATCAGATATGACAACTGAGCCATCAGCTGCAATTCCCCAGAATAGCTTAACCCACCATCAGCACCCTGGAAAATAAAAAATGTAATTCCAATAAGTCAATTCTATTGTCCTGATAGTTCAATTCTGATGCTGGGAATAATGACTTACCGGTGCAGCAAAGACAGTTCCAGCCTTGCTGTCATAGATAGAAAAAACAAAGCTTCCATCAAGATCCTTAACAACCCGATCAGCAGGGTATGGACCCCTATCCCTCAGGGTCCTATATGCTTCAATCACAAACATGGCCTCATTGCTCCCTTTCGACAGACCATATTGCCTATTCAGCGTATAAAGACTGTTCAAGCTCCCCAGGAAGACACAGTATATATCATCAAATCCTCAAAATAAACTGCAAATTTAACCCCAAAAGAAACTACTGATCATGCAAGTAGTGTAAACTATTGGTCTTCATATCAGCAATTTCCATGTAAACTTACCTTCGATGAACTAAATAGGGGCTTTCAGGGCGAACATAAGCAAGAACAGCAGCATTGCCAAAGCTCATGGAAAAAGTGTTATGAGGGTGATGAGAGAGGAACTCATTCAGGGTTTCATCAGGAAGTTTAGGCTTCTTAGAAGATTTGTGAGAGGCTAGACTATTCAGCTCCTCAGGAGGGTAAGCAAATTCCTTGCGAAAAATAGCTAACATTTTTTCAAACTCTTCAATCAGACAGAAAAGTCTAATAAAAATGATTAGTTTTATGCAGATACAAATATATGTCAAATGATCATATGGACGTAGATATTTGCCATGAAGGGTTTAATCACTATTTATATGATTTTTGAGGATAAGGATTCTTGGGCCCCAATATCTTCTTATCTTCTGAAATTTCTTTTGTTAGTTTTCTGACATGATATAATAACTTTTCTGCAACCTGATGGATTTGTTTCTTTCCATTCTTATTTGCCTATCAATGAGGGAGTTGTTTGTCCTTTTCTGTTGATTATTTCATTTCATTAATCATAATTAAACTTTGTTAATAAAGGTTCAGTCTGAAATTAAAAGTATTTGAAATAAGTAAAATCTTGATCTATTAACATGTGAATAAAGTAAGGATAGATGAGCTTAAAGTTTGTTCCCTCCTTCAATCTGTTTGTCTTTTATTCTTGCCTTTGCTTTTCTTTCCCATGAAAATCTGTTTTGATTTTTTTTCAATTTTGGATGAATTAAAATGTCATTGAACAAGTTGGATGTATCAGAAGACTAGTAAAATCTGATAGAGGTCAGAATCAATCTGCAGTCAAAAAAACCCAATGTATTTTCAGTGTTCTGTGGATGAATGGCACACTGTATTTTACTAGTAGTTTTTTGTTTAATTGTCGCAAGAAAAAATCAATGAAAAAAAATTGAGTAGCCTTATCCTTTCTTTTCTCTTTTATTTTTTCACCTTTAGTGGATACCCCCACCCTATGATGGCAATCACCAAGTCACCATTTGCATTATGATTGGAATTGACCTTCCCCTAGATGGCACCTTTTTTCAAGCCAACTGAAAGTTTGGTAACTTTTCCTTGGTGTTAGCCTTTAGCCTTTAGGGATGCATTTGGATACCATCCCTTCTTCATATTTAGGCCTTTTTTTCCTTTAATTATGTCGTGGGGTACATTTGAGTAGAATACATTTTTTAATTATAATAATCGATTATTTTATTTTTAAATATGACAATTAATTATTTTTTATGAGACAATTAATTATCATATTCAATTTTATTATTATTTTCATAACTGTAATTTAATTTAATAAAATATTATATATAAAATTAGTATTATTTAATTGCAAAAAAAAAAACAAAAAAAATAGCAGAACCTAATTATTATAACAATCTGTTTTTAAGTCAAAATAAAAAATTTAGGTAGTGTTTAGTTTTAGAAAACAAAATTATTTTTTGTTTTGATTTTTTTAGAAAATAAAAAATATGAATGAAAACGTATGTAATAATTGCAAATAAAAATAAGTTTTTAGAAAATAAAAATAAAAATGGGTTGAAATATGAAAAAAAGAGTATTTTCAATCATGAAAATAAAGAATGTGCATTACTTTTTTCTTTATGCTTTATAAGTTACCGTATTTAAACATTTTTTAATATCATTAATTAATAAATATATATTATATTTATAATTAGATGACATTAATAGTAATATCATTGAATATTTTATTTATTTCATTATTTTTGCATTTTTAAAAAATAATTTTTATTTTCGTTTACTAAATGTAATTTTTAGAAAATAAAAAATAAAAATTGTTTTCTAGAAAATAAAAAAATAAAAAAAATATTTTTTCAAACCAAATGGATTAAGTTTTCAATGCAAATAGATGAAAAACAACAATTAGAATAAGTTAAATGACTATTGATGATCTAGTGAATCGAAGATAAAGATTCCCCGACCCAAAAGCAAAAAAACAAAAAAAAAATCGTGAGAAGCAAAATGTAGAAAAGAGGGAAAATATAGAATTTGATTTGATTTTTGATTGAATACAAACTTCCGAAGTCAAAAAATTTTAAAAATATACAATAAAAATATCAAAAAAGAAGAAGATGAAGATAATGATCTAACACTAGAAGACTTGAAGAAAATATTTCTAAATAGAAAAATTAAAATTCGATAGAATTTCAGTTTAAAATTTTTGATAAATTTATTTGTATTTTGAATGTAAATTTACATTTTTAATTTAATCTAATTTTGAATTATAATGATTATGACAAAAAATTTTAAAATTAATTATTATATTATAATTTAATCAATAATCAGGAGCACAAAACGTGGAAAAAAACAGTAGAAGAATAATGCCCACCTATAGTATTTTTATTTTTGGGTTTATATTTGATATATTATCAGTATAAATTTTATATATTATTAGTAAATTAAATAATATTATTTTATTAATAAATAAATATTAATCTTTCAAATAAATATATAAAAATTAAATATTTTTTAAAAACGTTACTAATTAATGAATTATCATTATATAGTTTTTCTTACTAATAAAATAATATCTTTTAATTCAATAATAATAAGTAAAATCTTTATATTAATAATGTATCGTATATAAAACTTTTTACTTTTCTTGATCTTCGCTTTCGATGAAGACATCATTTGGTGGAGACTACGTTCTTAACAGGGACTCGAAGCCCCTCGAAGTGAAAATTAAATAAAAGCTACAGCCTTCAAATTTTACCAACTTGAACAACACCTTTATTAATATTCGTATAGTTATGCATTGCATAAGAGAATCCCATCCTAATATTGTAGACATCAATCAAATTTATAGAAACCCTTATGTTTTTATTTGGTACTGCTGTAAAGTAACATGCTGCACGTGCATCAGTTATGAAATTAGTAACATTTATTGGTGAAGTGTTGAATTTTTAATTTCATGATCACACTCAACTCTTAATAATCTTAAGCATAAAAAAATGTTTGTTTGTTGCATATGTTATTATATATACAAGCTCCAAATGAAATTTTAATAAATTTCATATAATTTTAAATTTTAATTAATTAATTATATTACATTAATGATGGTTGATGATGTGCTCCCAATTTTATGATGGATGAGATGATTCATTTTATGTGAATCTTGTATATTAAATCACTCTACAAATGTTTGTGGTCAATTAAAGCAATGATATATCGATGCAGAAGAAATTCACGTCAACTTATTAAGACATTGTATTTATTATTAATTTAGTTTTTGCGTTTTAGTCTTATAGTCTTAATTTCTTCACCAGAAAATTGCACTATGTGCATTAAAGTCTCTACGTAATGTCTAACTGTTGCAATTGAAATCCATGACTAATCATTGAAAGACATTAATTAGTAGCTACGCTTTTCAAATACTGGGTGAGGACATCTTACAACAAGGCATAATCATGAGAACTCAAGATTTTGGTGGTTGTCTAGGTTTGGCTTTTGGGCTAATAATAAACATAGAATAGTTTGCCATTGCGAAAACAACAATATCAACAAACTAAATTTTATATTCCATAATTTTAGGATTGACTATATAAAATACTAAAAAAGAATCATATTAAGTCATAGTTTTGAATCTTTTTGCACTATTCATTTTTACCCACAACAACCTTTTCATCTATTTCTTTGACTTTCATATCATTTTTTATTATTTGCATCCACGTTTTTTGTGATCTATCTCTAAAAGTTTTGCTCTCTCCTAAATCTAAATGCTCACCTCTCTTAATTGGTGCACATATAGGACAACATTTCACATGTCCAAATAATCTCACACAGCTTTCTTTCATCTTTTTTTTTTCCAATTTGAACTACTTCTAATTTTTCTCAAATCTCTTCATTTCTGATTTTGTCTCTTCTAATCTTACCACATATCCATCCTCATTTCAGTTACGATCATTTTCTTTTCATGTTGTTTGTTAACAACCAAACACTTAGTTCTATATAACAACACAAATCTTACAGTTGTTTTTATATAACTTCGCCTTTAACTTTAAAGGCAAGTTGCAATCACACAATACACCCAACGCACTTTGCTATTTCATCCATCCTTCTTGAATCCAATGATTTAAATCCTTTTTATCTCAGTATTGCTCTAAATAATTGATCTCAAATATAAAAAATTGCTACTCTTTAGTATTACCTCATCATCCAACTTGATTACATTACCATTCGCTCCCCTATGGTTACTAAACTTACATTTCATATATTCAATTTAAAATCTCAAGACTCTAATTTATGCCTTCATAATTCTAATTTTACATTAAGATCATCATTAGTTTTAATAACTAAAACTATATTATCAACAAATAACATACATCATGGCATTTTGTCTTGGATATGTCTAGTAAGCTCATCCATAACTAATGCAAAAAGAAATAGACTTAGTGCTAAGACTTGATGCAATTCTAAGGTAATGGGAAAACTATTAGTCACACCTCCAATTGTCCTCATATTCATTACAACACCTTTATACATATCTTTAACTATGTTCATGTGCTTTAAAAGAAATCCTTTTTCTCATTAAGGCCTACTAAAGCACCTATCGAAGAACTCTATTGTATGCTTTCTTCAAGTCAATATTTGCCATAGGTAGATCTTTCTTTCTCACCCGATAACCCTCCAATAAAAGCTTTAATAGTTGAATTACCTTTGTTGCATAGCAGCTTGGTATAAAACCTAAATTAGTTTTTAGAAATAGTGGCCTTTTTTCATAACATACATTCAATTACTTTCTTCCAAAGTTTTATAGTATAACTCATAAGCTTTATCCCTCGATAATTCAAATAATTTTGTATTTTACCTTTATTATTGTATGTAGGCACTAGAGTACTTTTTCTTTATTCTTTTGGCATCTTTTGAGCCAAATTTTGTTAAAAAGATCCATCAACTATTCTATCCTTATTCACCAAAAAATTTTTAAACTCTGTTGGTATTCTTTTTGGTCCTATAGTATTCTTTACTTTCATCTTTCTTAAAGCTTTTTTAACCTCATACCTTTTAATATTCATTTTAAACACCTAATTTATATTCTTAAAAGGTATATTAAGCTCACCTATATCATGCTCAAAATTTTCATCAAAGAGATTATCAAAATAATCTCTCTATCTCTTCTTAATCTCCTTATTCTTCATTAAAACTATTTCATCACCATCTTTAATGCATCTTACAATATTAAGATCCCTACTCTTCTTATCCTTTATCCTAACAATTCTGAACAACTCTTTTTTTTCCATCTCTTGTCTCTAGCTTGCTATATAATTTTTCATGGATCCTAGTTTTTAAATCTCTAATAGCCTTTTTGGTTTCTTTTTTTGTTATTTTGTACTTTAGATAACTTGCCTCATCCTTATTGTTTCTTAAATTACTATAACATTCCCTTTTTGCTTTAATTGCCATTTTTACATCCTCATTTCACCACCAAGATTCCTTTCCTAATGGTGCACGACCAATAGATTCATCAAGTGTCTTTTTAGTAACTCTTTGAATTCTAGTAGATATATTTTCCTACACTACCTTTACATCCTCATTAGGCTTCTAATTAACTTCTTTTACCAGTCTATCTTTAAAAGTTAGTATTTTATCCCCCCTTCAAGTTCCACTACTTAATACATGATTCACAACTCTGATGTATCCTCTTTGACCCTAGAAGTTGAAAGATATCTAGAACTAATAGTCTATATTGTGTTGTTACATTCTCACTTGGTATGACTTGACAATCCTTATAACCACTTCTATCATATTTCTTCGTAAAAAGGAAATCAATTTGACTAGCATTTGATCTACTTCTAAAAGTCACTAAATGTGATTCTTTTTTTTAAAACATGTGTTTAATTGTCAAGTCAAATACAATAGCAAATTCTAGAATATTGTCTCTAGTATCATTTCTTTCTCCCCAAAGACTATATTTCAAGTAGCTAAATGCAACTTTTCCTTAAGGACTAGCTTTTTTATTCATGATAATCCATTAAAACATGAGAACTCATGCTTATTTAACATCACACTCAGGCAATGATATGGTGCGTCATTTACGGACGATGACCTAGCAACCCTTATCCATTTAACATTACACTTGGGCTCTAATGTGGCACGTCACTGGGAGGCAACAACCCAACTAAAATTCTTATCTTGATATCTCATCATAGTTTAACTATGTTTTATGCTAGCTATCAACCTATCGAATAGTTTGCCATTGTAAAATAAAATTGAATTTCTTTTAAACATGGCAATTTTGAACTAATCTATCAATGTGGCAATTTTGATGCAGAGACATTCAAGCCAATACAATGTGTGATTTTGTTAGGCCAATCCTTGAAGTTATATTTGTAGATGATAATTGTTGGTGCCTTCCCAACATCTAGATAGAGTATTAAAAATTATTTTCTTCGAAATGTTATTTTAGTTTTATTTCAAATTCATATTTTTGAATAAGATTTTCTATAAAAAAACATTTTATAAGAAAAATCGATGATGCTATAATTAACCAATAAATAATAACAATTAAAAGATATAAACACGTGAAACGAATGCAAATAATGACCTAAAAATAAATACATGCAAATGGATTCATGCATGACGTTTAGATGAAAATTTGAAATCAGATTCTTGAATATAAAAAGAACACTTGGACTCCCATCCTCTAGGCAAAATTTATGTGTGGCTATTTATATTTAAGATCCTGTTTTTTATTTCTATTCTTTTATTTAATCTCATTAGTATTTCAAGGTAAGAATAGTATGAAAATTTTAATAAAATAAAATTTTCAAGATACCTTACCACTAGGCGACATTTGGGAACAGATTATTTAATGTGAGATTTTCATACAAATCCTTCAAATTTTGATATGGCTTTGGGTGTGGACTTAGGTCAATTTTTTTTATGGTTTGCATGATTTTTGGGTGATAATTTAAAGTTGCAAGTTGGATTTAGGGTTTGGGTAAAATTTAGGGTTTTTATGGGTTTCAAAGTTTAAAGTTTTGAGGTTTTAAAGGTTTTTTTTTTAATCTATAAGAATAATAGAAATTATCGATAACCCGAACAACTTCAATCATCCCCAACATCTAGAAAGACTTTTGAAACAAGTTCAGTTTTTATAATTCCCCATTTTTCTTAATAGTTTTATATTAATGCAACATGAAACAAATAAATTATGCAAATGAAAACTAAAAATTAAAACAACCAATTTAATCGATTTTATGCATGTTTTATTCCTATTTACTTATTACCATTTTCTTTCCAAAAATTAAAAATTGAAATAAAATTTATTTGTTATTTAATTTACTTGTGAAAATTTTTACTTTATATTTTAAATTTTAATTTAATTTAATTTAACTTTTTTTTTAATTTTTGATTCTTTAATTCCCTAACATCTAAGTAGAATTAAATTTTTTTTAAAAAAATCGATTTAGATTCCCTCTAACATCTAGGCAAAGCTTCAAAAATCATTTTTTTAAAACATTATTCCATTTTAATTTCTAAAACCCTTTTTTTAAAGTCTTTTTTGAATCACAAAATTTCTACACTTCATTTTTTTATTCCAAAATCATGCATCCACAAGCAAATTAATTTTTAAGAATATATCTATGTGTACTTTATTTATTAATTCAATTATTATTTTTCACAATTCCTAAAGCAACAATAACAAACATAAAAATATTAAAGACATGATAAAATAAATAGCCCAAAGGAGAAAGAAATATACATAAATGAAGCTTTAATAATAAATAGCCCAAAGAAAAAGGAAATATAACTAAATGAAGCTTTAATAATAAAACCCAAGTCCACAATCCACTAAGCCTAAGGAGTAAAGTTGTTGGGCTACAAAATAGGCCTAGGAAGGTTAGCAATGGATTAGGTCACCACTCTCTAGACCACGGGTTGGGCCTCAAAATCAGGTTGACCCACTTCCTTCTTTTTTTTAAGCCTCATAAAAGCTTTTTTACTCATTTCTTTCTTTTCTATAAAAAAAAACCTTAACTCTTAAAAGAAATTAGACACTACCTTCCTTAAGAACCTAATTTTCAGCA
The DNA here is from genome assembly GCF_047325235.1 of Durio zibethinus. Taxonomy (NCBI): domain Eukaryota; kingdom Viridiplantae; phylum Streptophyta; class Magnoliopsida; order Malvales; family Malvaceae; genus Durio; species Durio zibethinus. The sequence continues at coordinate 13,594,530 of NC_143165.1, forward strand.
TCAGTTGCTACCACTTTCGCCATTCACCACCGTTGATCGACAAACCCCTTATCCTTTCTCTTCTTTTCTCTTTCTTTTTTCCTTTCTTCATTTTTTTCTCTCTTTTCCCATGGCCATCGAACCTCTTTTCTTCCTTTTTCTTATTTTTTCTTATTTTTTTCTCTTATTTTTTATCTATTTTTCTATTTTTCTCTATTTTTCTTTTCATTCTTTTCCTTCTCCTTTTTTTTTTCTTTCCTTTATTAACCAATTCAACGCTGCCATTAGTTCGATTATCCTTTTTTCTTTCTACTGAATAGGTTTTTTAAAATAAGGACTATGATGTATTTTTTTGTGTGATTTTTAGCTTTTAATTTGGGAATATGTTTGGCCAAATAAAGGGGTTATAGGTTAGGATTTTTTTATTTTTTTTATTTTCATGTATGGTGGCATGACTATTTTTTTTTTTTCTATTATGGCCTTTATAGAGGGAAAAACTATGGTAGTGGGTGTTTTCAGTTTCCTTCTGGTCCTTTGCTTCATAGTTTTCAATTTCTATGTGTTTTTGCAAGTAATTTCCATAAGAATGGGTTTTATCATAGATGATGGTTTTTTGTTAGTTTTGAGTGAAGTGAAGTGTAAAGGCTATGGGTCAAAAGGGGCCGAATGGCCTTTTGGATTTTTGGGGCTATGATTTTAGCTATTGGAGACTTTGGTAGTGTTTTTGATTTTGTGGAATAGTTCTAATGGTGGTGATGCTCAATTTGATAATGGTGATCTTTGATGTAAAACTAGGTGAAGAGGCTAGGATTTTTGTTGGGTGTTAAGGATTCTTTTTTTCATGGATGATCGTATGGTTTCCAATTTTTTGTGTCCTTTCTATTAACAAATTTAGCTTCTCCCTTTTTTGTTTGAATCCTCCTCTATGTAAACATTTTATTACCTTATAGAATCCAATCCCTAGTAGGAGATTTTTATGAGATTTTGGCTAAAGGCTAGAAATTTTGTAATGTTACTGCAATAGCTATTGCTATATTTCAAGCTAAATGCTTGCTACATTTGGAGGAAAGGAAAAGTAAGTAGTTTTGATCAAATCATATTAAAGGTAAATGGAAAAAAGATCAAGTAAAAACCATCTATAGTCGAGGATGGAAATGTGTAGTGCTAGTTTTAGTTTGAAGAAAAAGTGAGGGTGAAAAGCCTAGTAATCGAAATCATTTTTTATTTTTTTTAATTTTTCATTAATAATTTAGGCCTTAAAATTAAAATTTGGACTTCAAATTACCTCAAAGCCTTTATAAGATAAGCCCAATATTGACTTAAAGTGGGTTTCAAAAATGACCAAAAATCACTACAGGGGTTTAGGTCTTTAGTGGCATTTTTTTCAATGTTTAGCAGTATTTATAAATGCCACTAAAAGATTTGCGACATTTCTCAAAAACGTCACTAAGAGTGCCGGTTATACACACATCAGGAAAAATAATTGCATTTTTTTATAAAATAATGCTATTTTAGCGGCGTTTGTATTTGAAAAACATTGTTAAATTAGTGATGTTTGTACCAAAAAAATGCCACTAATATGGTGGCATTTATATCTTAAGACGCCGTTAATATCATAAAAACACTACTAATTAAGCGAAATTTTTATGATAGGAATGCTGCCAATTTATCGATTTTTTTTTATAAGAACACCGCTACTTTTAGTAGTGTTTTATGGTACAAATGTCATTAAATTTAGACTTTAATGGCATTCTTAAACACGAATGTCACAAAATTAAGAAATTTACTTTTTTTAAGAAATTTCTTTTAAATATTATTATTTTCATTAACAAGAAATGTTAAAAGATTTAAAAACAAACTAAAATTCAAAAATTGAAATTAATAAATACTTAATTCACGTTCAAATATGCATGTAATTAACACAAAGATTAATAATTAGTATAACAACATTCAAATTATTTTAATACATTAACCAAAAAATTTAAAATGTATGAAATTGATGACAGCATAGATTTGGAAGACTACTTTTTGATGAAGGAATTTTTTAACCTTGGTCACTAGTATACTCAAGAACCTACTAAATAATATCATACAAGTTTTAACACTTAATAATAAGCTATTTTTTATATTAAAAAATATAAATATTTACTAAATATAATACCTGAGTTGGTGGACCACCGAGATTAGTTCCTGAAAATTATTATTACACAAAATTTCTAAGATGATCGAATAAATCATGCAACTACTGAAATTTTGCATGCTCTTGGTCTATTCTAGCACATTCTTCTTCAATTTTGGCATGCCCATGTTCTCTTTCTACTTTCATTTGCTAGAAACATTGTTGCATAGTTTGCAACTCTTCTCTCAATATGAAAATGTCTTGCAAAAATTGACTTGCTGATAATGTAAATTGCTGAAAGCTACGTCCATAGTAAGTAGATGGTGTTGGACCCAATCCAAGGCCTCAGACATATCCATGCTTTTTTTTTTCTAGCAACTTCTGTGAAAATCTGATTTTTCAATTCTTACATATTGATAGAACCATTAGATGCTACTTCAATCTCAACAGTCATTTTCTCTTTCATTTTCTCCTGTAAATTAATCAGATAAAACTATTAAGTTTAATGATTAATTGATAATATGGTAAAAAAAAGTAAATATTTACTTTCCATTAAAATAGATGTTACAAATTACCACAATTTTTTGTGTTTTGACATTCAAGTAAGATCTATCTTTTGTGTCTGTGTTAAATGAAAATGTCACACACGTCCAATTTTACCACCCATCTCAATCTCCTATATAAAAACATATGTTATTGTTAAATACATATCAAACGTAACTTATTCATGTATATCAAGCCTGTCAATCAAGTTCAAAATTTTGAATAAATTTAATATCATGTATTTAATCTATCTAAATTGTTAAAATAAAAATATAACTATAAAATTATATTTTGGCTCTTTAATGACATAATAGTCTTAAATAGACATAAACAATAAAACCATTTTGGCCTTTCACACATATTGATCATGAAAACCAAATTCAATTATTTGGACAAGTTTAATATCATGGATTGAAGCCATCCAAACTATTAAAAGCCATCCAAAAGTTTAATTTGTATTTTTGCCTTTAAAAGGCAAAAATAGTCTCAAATAGACGTAAACAATAACTTTTTCACACATATCAACCATAGAAACGAAGTTCAATCATTCGGGTAAATTTAATATCATGTATTGAAGCTATCCAACTGTTAAAATAGAACAACAACAATTTTGTATTTTTACCTATTAACGGCACAAAAAGTCCTAAATAGACGTAAACAATAACTTTTTCATACATATAATCGTGAAAACTAAGTTCAATACTTTGGATAAGTTTAATATCATGTATTGAAACTATCAAAACTATTAAAACAGAATAATAACTGTTAATTTGCATTTTTACCTTTTAACGACACTAAAAGTTCATTCATTCAAATAAGTTTAAAATCATAAACTTACTATTTCTTTTTGCTTTGTTGCAAAACTTTTTGATCCACTTGTATGGCTATATTTTTGTTACTTTCTGCTACAAATCCTAATCTGTTTTCTTTCTTGTCATAAAAAATAATTGCCTATATGGTAAAAATACAAATATTACCAACTTAAAGCATAAAACACTTTTACTATTTAAAACTAATATAAAAAGTTATAAATCAGTACCTTTCCTTTTTTTGAGAATCAAAATCTAACTAATTGTTCATATTGCCACCTAATCACATTATGAGGTAGATTTTCCATTGTGACCTCTACATTAGTATTTCAATCGAAAATACTTATTCTTTAAATTATACTTATAGTCTTTCCATTTCTTTCCCAATGATTTAAGCACAAATGAAGTTGGTATTTCAAGTACAAAATCTTGATTGTAATAATACAATAAGAAAAGTTTGAATCAATAAACCAAATGTAAAATAATTATATTTTTATATGTAATTAATTATACTAATACCTAAATATAGTTTAAAGTATCAGCCTTAACTTCTACTGGAACTTTATGCCATGTTTCATAATGAATAGGCAATTTCATTCTATTACGGGCAAGCATGCCTAGAAATCCAACCAATAGTTGAGCCTTTTCACCTATTGGTTGCCTATCAGAGTTTGCAAACACTACAATACGCTCGTTGGGAGGTAGTGCAAATAATTTCTTCAAAGTTATCTGGCCTCTGTTCCTCTGTTGACCATTGTTATTAATTGCAAAAAATAAAAAATCAATTTGTAAAATGTCAATACTTTAATCATTATAATCAAATTCTAAATATGGGGTATATGATACCTACATTTAAATTTAAAGCTGAATCAATTAACAGGATACTATCTAAACTCGGACTTCTCATATTGCCAGATCCAATAGCAGTTGGAGGGTTAGAAGTGATTGAGTTAGAACTGACAATATGTTCATTCCCCTCCAAAAGATTTAGTCCATAGCCAATATCAATAGGTGACGTAGATGATTTTGAACTAATATGTCTGATATGTATTCCTTTCAATTTACTCATTCGCATTGTAGCTTACTGCATCATAAAAGCAAATATATAAAAGATATTAGTTTAGAACATATATAAAAACATTAAAAAGTTAAGAAATCATAACCAATGATATATAAAGAACATATAAATTTAATTAAATCAAAAGATAATGTATGATTTACAATATAATAAATATAAAATAGCGAATACGACATTAATTACATATAAGCATTTATTACATTATGTCTTGAACACTCAAATTACAAAATATAGATGATCCATCATGGTTCATAAAGGTCTTTATTAACATCTTCGTGGACCCACTGAGCAGAGGTACTAGAGATATTTTCATCCAAGTTCTGTTCAACAAAAAGATAACATTTAGTTCCATGTTTAACATCATCTTTGGTATCTAACCCCATATGAAATAAGTCTCTAGGTGTGTTTTGAATAACAACAAACTAACCCAATTCTTCGAGGTCTTCAAAATAAAAAACTTGTTTGACTTGAGATGAAAAAACATAAAGTTCATCGATGAGCTATTGTCTAATGTGAATTAATCAAAAAAAATTCACAAGTGTAAATCCAAACTGATCTTTCTTAATACTTATTGTACTATTCACATCAGCCCAATCACACCGAAATAAGACAAATTTCCACTTGCCATAATAATTCAACTCAATGATGTCATTAATCATGCCATAATAGTCAACATTTTTCTTTAAATGGTTTGTGTCCCTAGCATTAGCATAACTAGTAGTTGATGAAGTAACAACAACTCTTAAATTTTGTGTACTTATAAATCTCTCATGAGATATAGTGTGAAATCTTAATCCATTGATAATGAAACCTTTGTATCATTTCACAATCCTGTTCGGACCTTGTGAAAGACACTTCACCTTTTCACTAACAAGCCTTCCACTCTAAACCTATAAGGGTGGAATAAATATATATATATATATATATATATATATGTTGTTAATGTTAGTTATACCATAAGCATTCTATGTAGATTTCTCATAATGGGAAGTATGACATTACTTACAATTGCTCCTAACCATTCATGACAGTTTTCAGTAAACAACTTATCAAGCTCTCAAGGGTTTGTTCATCAATAATGTGCATGAGTTCTTAAATTATTTCTATACTCACTACAAAGCATCATGATAAAGTATTAACAATAACAAAAAATACAATAAATTATGCTTAATGGAATGAACTATTTCCTTGCAAAAAAACTTACGTGTGAAATGATTCAATTGAGTTATGATGAAAAAAAACATATCGATGTGCTTGTGCCTAAGATTTATCATCTAACTCCACCATTTTAGCTTTGTCTATTGGTTGTCTAAAACTTTCAAAAAGATAATTGTAGGTAAAGTCTGTATGCTGCATACCAACATTTCTTAATGATCTATTAAATCTCATTTCACCATCTTCCAAATAACAAGAATAAAATGTCATACATTCTTCTGTTAAATATCCTTTAGCAATAAAACCTTATGGATAGAGTTTGTTACGACAATAAGACTTTAACCTCCTAAAAAATCTATCGTATAAAACATTTGTCATATATCTTTTTAACTAGAGTGGCATGATCAACAATCACAACCTAATCAAGCTATTAACAAATAATATCTTTCGATAGGATACATCTATCGATAATAAACTAGTCCACTGACTTTTACATCATATGGAAGGTGGATAACCAAATGTATCATAATCATGAAAAAGTTTGGAGGAAAAATTTTCTCTAAATGGCATAAAGTAATTGTGGCTCAATCTTCAAGTTTGTCAAGCTCTTCCACATTCAGACATTTCTCACATAGAGCTTTAAATATGTTACTCAATTCAATTACCACATAAGTGACTTGCTTTAACATTGATGAATGTAAAGCAATGGGAAGTAAGTCTTGCGTCAAAATGTGATGATTATGTGACTTCAATAAAGAAAGTTTTCATTCCTTCAGATTCATATATCTCGATATGTTTGATGCATAGCCATTTGAAACTTTGACATTTTTCAAAACCTTACAAAACATATCTTTCTCAACTTTAGAAATCTTAAAACAAGCAGGAGGCAATCAATATTTGCATTAGGAAGCAATTTCGGATGATGGTCAGGGCAAATCCCTATATAATCTAGATCAAGCTGACTTTTTAAGTCATCATTTGATCTTTTATTCATATTGAAAACTATTCCGATAAAATTTTTGCGAACATTCTTCTATATGTGCATCAAATCAAGGTTATGACATAATAAATTATATTTCTAATAAGGGTACTCAAAAAAGATATTTTTTTCACAACTCAAACTCATTAGGGTCATCTTTTTCATCGTCTTCCTTATCACTTTGAATATCAAGATCACCAATTTGAGTATTAGTATCACCAAGTTATGTAATATCAAGCCAGACACCTTCAAAGATGTCTCTCACTTTTTTCCTTAATAGAATCATTTTTTTATAAGTGAAATTAATATCTTTTAATTTTGACAAGATATTAGACCTACTAATTGGTATAGGCGATCTCCTCAACTCTTCAGCTCCATTAAAGAGATATTTTTGGAATCTAAATCAATGATTATCATCTAACCATCGACAATATGCCATATAATAGAACTTCTTACATTAGGTAACCACTTCGAATATGTCTGCACAACACAACATGGACAAGCATAACGATTTTTTGTACTTTAACCAGATAAATTTGCATAAGTAGAAAAATTATTAATAGTCCATAATAAAGCACAATGCATATTGAAGTTCTCTTTTTTTGATGCATCACAAGTCTTAACTCTTTCCTATAATTGCTTTAACTCTTTAATAACAGGTTGTAAGTAGATGTCTATATCATTACTCAAACCTTTTTCTTGGGGAGTTATCATAGACAAGATAAATGACTATTGCTTCATGGCAATCCACGGTAGCAAATTGTATAGAATTAATATAACTGGCCAAGTACTATAAGAAGTACTCATCATTTTGAACTGGTTAAATTCATTAGATGCTAGTCAAAGCATAACATTTTGAGGATCAGATACAAAGTCTAAAAACTTAGAATAAAATGATTTCATGCCAAATAATCTATAGGACACCTTAATGATCCATCATCCATCAGCTTCTCATGATGCCATCTCATTGATTCTACAATTTTGGAAGACATGAAGAGTCGTTGAAGTCTTGGTATTAATGAAAAATAGTGTAAAATCTTAACAGGCTTCTTTTTGACATAGACCTCATCAGGATTCTCATTCAACCTTTCATTAGGGTTTTTGTCCACCCAATGAGAAATACCACACAAATAACAAGATTCTTGATTTTTTTCTATCAACCTAATACAACATACAATCATTGGGACAACTATGAATTTTCTCATATCCGAGACTCAAATCCTTGATCATCTTTTTTTATTCCTTACAAGATTTAGGAATTTTTGTAAAAAGAAACATTTCTTTCATAAACTCTAATAATAAAGTCAGAAAGTTTCCCGTCCATCCATATAAACATTTCAAGTGAAAAAGATAAACACAAAACGATAACCTTGAATGCTTCGATCTTTCATAAAATTCTTCATTCATTTCCTCAAGCAACCTATAAAACTTCGATGCTTCTTCTTTAGGTTGTTGGTCACCTATACCTATCTCATGTTCATCAAATTCATTCATTTCAACATTATATTGATTAAATCCATCATTTTAGGGAGATGAATTACGATAATGTTGTTATGAATGTTAAAAATATCTCGCAACATGCCTTTAATGTCATTTGCTATTAAAGGATCATGTTGATGTTGGAGAGCCCTTGAAGTTGAAAGAACTCTAGTGGAAAACCTTGATGGTACATACTTTCCATGAAAATACTAATTAACATATCCCAAGATAAATCTAATACAAATTAAATGTTCGAAAATAACTTCATGCATTTGCCAATCGATATTAGCACACTTCACACATGGGCACAATATCATATTATTTTCACTTGTATTCTCAAATGCAAAATTAAGAAAAAATTTCACTCCATCTTTGTACTCTTAACTTAATCTTGACTTTTGCATTCAACTCTTATCCATTTAGTAATTGCTACATTATCAAATCACATTTATATAAATAATTTATATGCAAATAAACATGTAAAATACTTAAGTTTACTATGTTTAAAAAAAAAGTAATAATAAGACCAGTACTTACAGAAAACCAAAACTCTTTGTTGTTAAGTATTTTCTTAGCTACCTGATATGTTGTTGCTAACCCTGACATTACCTTAGAATATTTGTAGTTGGGGTTAAAATAAGGTAAAAACTGATTCAAAGAAAACCTAGATATATAAGAAAATGAAAGGTAAAATGAAGTGGATGATGGGTTCCAAGTGGGTATTTAAGGAAGGTGGATTTCAGAGAAAAATTTTAAATCAAAAAGAATATCACAAATTGTAAAAACTGAAGGAATAGTAGAATGAAGTAAAAGCTAAAGTAAATAACTAAGGAATAATCAAAATAGGGTTCTAAAAGACAAAGCTCAAATACTAAAGCTGAAGGAAAAGAAAAGTAAATTGTAGTTAGTCCGAAAAAGAAATAGTAGATTAATAAAGATGAAGCTTGAAGTTAGGGATTGGATGTACTGAGTTTGGGGACAATTTTATTGGAGTTTGTAAGACATATGCGTATACATATGACAAATAAAGGTGTTTTAAACAAAAAAATGCCTTCAATAATCCTCGTAATAATTTTGGACTAGATTATTGAAGGCATTTTCTAAGAAAAATGCCTTCAATAATTTCTTTTTTAAAATTTTTTGAGATTAGTAAAGGTATCTTTTAGTAAAAACACCTTCAATAATCTGTTATTAAAGGCATTTTTGACAGAAAAATACCTTCACTTATTTTTTATCACTGAAGATGGTTTTCTACCAAAAATACCTTCAATACTCATTATAAATTTTGACTATGAGATTATTATAGGCATTTTTTACTACAAACGCCTTCACTAATTGCCTCAAATTTTTAATGGCTTATTTATTAAATGTGTTTTTGCCTAAAAACACTTTCAATAATCTCATCTTCAAAATTATTAGGGGTGTTTTTTTATAAAACATCTTTAATAATCCTCGTAATATTTTTGGGTAAGATTATTAAAGGCGTTTTTAGCATAAAATGCCTTTAATAAAAATGTATTAAAAAAATGGGCCGAATTATTAAAGGTGTTTTCTAAAAAATATGCCTTCAATAAATTCCCTTTAAAATTTTTTTAGGATTATTAAAAAAAATTTTGAAGGAATTTATTAAAGGCATTTTTTGCACAATATGCCTCTAATAATCCCCTCTATTTTTATCAGAAGAATATCAATGAAGGCGATTTTTTATCAACAATACCTTCACTAATCCACTCCAATTTTTTAAAAAAATTTATTAAAGGTATTTTTTTGCATAATATGCCTTCAATAATTCCTTTAAATTTTAACAAGGAGATTTTTAAAGGTATTTTTGACTAAAAACGCCTTCAATATCTCATTTTCAAAATTTTTAAAGGAAATTATTAGAGGTGGTTTTTTATAAAACGCCTTCAACAATCCTCATAATGTTTTTAGGCAAGATTATTGACGGCGTTTTTGGCATAAAATGTCTCCAATAACAAAGTATTGAAAAAATGGGTTGGATTATTGAAGGCGTTTTCTAAAAATAATGCCTTCAATAAATTACTTTTAAAAATTTTTTGAGATTATTAAAGGCATCTTTTAGTAAAAAAATGCCTTCAATAATCTCGTAATAAAATTTTAAGGAGATTATTAAAAATTTTTTTTACTACAAACACCTTCACTAATTCCCTTAAATTTTTTGAAAGAATTTATTGAAGGCATTTTTGCATAAAATGCCTTCAATAATCCCTTCTATTTTTATCAGTGGAATATCAATGAAGGTGGTTTCCTACTAAAAATACCTTCAATAATTTACTCCAATTTTTTAGAAGAATTTATTGAAGGCATTTTTGGCATTATACACCTTTAATAATCCCTTTAAATTTTAACAAGGAGATTTTTTAAGGCATTTTTTACTAACAATTCCTTTAATCTCCTCTTCAAAATTTTTAAAGGAAATTATTAGAGGCATTTTTTTTATAAAATGCCTTCAATTAACCTCATAATATTTTTGTATAGAATTATTGAAAGTATTTTTTTAAAAAAAAAAAAACTCCTTCAGTAATTTCCTTTTAAAAATTTTTTAGGATTATTAAAGGCATCTTTTAGTAAAAACACTTTTAATAAGCTCGTAGTCAAATTTTAAAAAGATTATTAAAGGTCTTTTTGCCAGAAAAATGCCTTCACTTATAATTTTTATATTCATTCCCTTGTCTTGAATTTTGGAATCATAAACTGCTCGTACAGAGAATGATTAAAAGCTACATTAATCAACCAAACCAATTCCCATAAACACGTTTAGCTTGACTTTTGGTCTCTTTATCTTCGCCACTGACCTTCAACAACTCAATGTCATGCATCTCTTCGTTTATCGGTATATCTTTATTTTTTTTGTTTATTGTATTATTTATATTCTTCCATAGAGGTTTTTTTTTTTTTTTTGGTTTCTTACTATTTACATCTACATATATATTTTTATTCATTTCACTATAACCTTAGTTGTCCAAGCACCTTTCATTGCATCTATGGTATTTCTGAGTAGTTTGGTTTAAATATTACGGTTTGCTAAATGGTATTGTATGATATTGGTTTGCTGAATGGTTTGCTAAATAGTGTTTCTATATATAGTATGATATTGGTTGTATTTTATTACATATAGTGTTAAATTTAGACAGTCAATTTGGTGTATTTCATATAATTATGATCAAAATCATTGGTATTATGGACTTTAAATAATATACTTCTCTTTCTACTGAGCATGCATAAGACACACTTGTAGGCCAAAAAAGAAAAAAAAAGGGGACGAAATAAACAAATTAAAGTGAGTGACAAAAAAAATTCATGCAGACTTCAATCAAAGTAGGCAGCCTATGTTTGATGGAGCTACCAAGTTGGCTACTCATATTGGTGTCATCGTCCATAGTAGCATTTCAATTATGTATACCACTTGGCGATGAGTTCTTGATGATCTAAATGATGGCATATGGCAATCGGTTATGGTATGTTTATTCAACTATTTCATAAAATTTGTTAAATGATCATTTAATTAAAATTCAATGTGTTCATACTAATTGTGCTAAATTATTTAGGAATGGTTCGAAGTCCCAATTGACTGTAAAAAGCTTGTGTTGTAATTTGCTAGGAAAGCATTTAGAGACTTTAAAAGTAGATTGACAACCTGATATATTTTACCACTTACTGATCAAGGTGATATATTGGCTGTTCCACTTACGTTATATGCAGATGTTATAAGTGTTAAAGATTAGAGAAATTTTATTCAAGATCGGCTATCAGAAGATTTTTTAGTATGCAAACCCATTACCAAAAAAATTGTTTATAAGATTTTATGCAATATATTCGATATCTTCATATGTGATTTATGTAATTTCTTTCTTTTGTAGAAAATCAAAGAAAACCAAAGGAACATTCGAGCAAAACAAATATATTACCATCAGACAGCGAGAAAAGGGATATGCAAATGTCAAGTATGAGCTTATAAGTATTTACATACTTGTTTTATACTCATAAATGAATATTTATGAACATTTATTTCATAAATTCAGATTCTTATATTACGAGAATTTATTAGAAATCAGCAAGTTCTAGCACCAATGTTTCCAGATGGGATGTCTAAAAACAAGGACATCTATCAAAAGATGGATCCTTTGCAGATAAAATAACTAAAAAATTGGCTAAAAAGATTGTATATATAATTGCTCATTAAATCACGTATGATTGACATTGTGGTTATATGCATGACTCTATACTAGCTTGTATAAATTTGTTGTTATAGCCCATCTTATTATTTTTTTCAAGATGATTATGCTGTCAAAGTTAAATCCAATGAATTGGCGATCCAGTATGATGAAAATCCATTATCTTTAGCATTAGGAGTTAAAGAAAGGCCTGGTCGAGCTCGTGGGTTCGTAAATTTGTGTTGCCCTCAAAGTTTTTTAGTAATTAACCCAAAACTCCTCGAATGACAAATGCACAATATGAAGCAATCATTGAGTAACAACAACAATGACTTGATGACTAGGAGCAATGCTTCAATGAGCAATAGCAAAGACTCATTACTTTGGAGGCTATGTTGGTAGTAATGCAGCATAGTATGCCTATAGGCTAGTCGGATAGCATTATCCATCTAGGACAAGCTTTCATTGTAAGTCAGGTAGAGAACCCAACCTCCACTACCAACCATGAAGTATGATTTTGTTTATAAGTTTAATATTAATTTGTTTGTTATATTTATTGATTTGGTTTTAATACTTATATTTCATTATATATTGTAGCAAGATGTTGGGACTCAGAGTATGACCCTTGCTCAGGCTGCCATGGATAAGTTATCTAGTTATTCACTTAATCATTTATTCGAAGGAAACTGCATAACCATTGAGTCTGAGGAAGGGTTATTTAATAAACCATTATTTTCTTACATTGGTGTGGATGAGTTTAAAAAATTTTATGAACTGGATGAAATATCAGCTGTTGATATTGTTGCTTATATAAGTTAGCTTATAATTACAAATATGCAAACTCAATATGTATTAATCTATATTACGGTGTATTACTAACTAGTATTGTTGATTGTTATTGTGCAGCTTCCTATATTGAGAGATCAAGGCGAGACAAATGACCCATAGATTTAGATTCATTAACCCTAATTTCATTAGTGAGCAAAGTGGCATAGTCACTTTCAGGCTAATCATGTGATTGAATGCACGAAAAAAAAATTGGGCTAATTATTATTTGCTCCCGTATAATGCGCAATAAGCTATATTCATACAAATAATTATTCTAACCTTACTCGAATATAATATGATGCCTAATCTGAGTATATCATTCTTATTATTTTGTAGTCATCAATGGCAACTTATTGTGATTGATACCAATTCCTTAACGTCATACTTACTTAATTGAGCTCAACCAATAATGTTTAACCCCGAAATAAAAATTTTTATAAATAGGTATTACATGTTATTATATTATATATCTTTTTTTTCTTCATAAGTAATTTTATTTGTGTATTAAGTAATATTTTTCTTTTTAATTTAGGGTAATATCTACATTTGATAAGAAGGCAAAAATAAAATGGGTGTCATTACTGGTAAATGTGAAATTTATTCTTTTATGCTGAGTTTGTGTAGTTAAATATTTCCTAAATCCACAAATTTAATTTTCAGGTACCTCATCAACCTAGATATATTGAATGTAGATATTATGTCCTTCGTTTTATACGGAAAATAGTTTTATATGATTTTATGACCACACCATTCAAGGTTAGTATAAATTTCATAAAGTCATTATATCTTTAAAAAACAAAAGCTAAATTATGTTCTCATTTATTACATTTACTTATGATATTTTTTTTAGTGGGAAAGTAAAGAAAGCTTCATGGTAGAGGAACTTGATGAAGTCCGTAAAAAGTGGTATGAGTATTTATTATCATTTATTGATAAACCTTGAGGTTAGAAATTGTTGGTTGAATGTAAATATATGAGGATCATTTGTTATAATGTTTTTAACATACCATGTTGAATGGATAATTTAAGTTTATAGATTGGGGTATTGGTTTAATATTATTGGTATATAGTTGTTTTATGTGAACACACATATGTTGAGTATGATTATTTGAGAAAACTATATTTATATAACAATGTTACCAGTTTTAAATTCAGATGTGTGGTCAATTTATTGAAATATAATAATGTTTATAATATAAATTTCAAAATGTAATTCATAGTATCATAGATATAAACTAAATGTTTTCTGAGCATAAACTTATAATTGACTTCAAATGTTTTCTGGGCATAAACCTACAATTGACTTCACATATATAATTAAACCAAATTTTTTTGATGGGATTACTAAAGGCTTTTTTAGCTAGAAACCACCTTGAATAATCCCTAACAAAATGTTATTAAAGGTATTTTTGACCAAAATCACCTTCAATAATCCGTTTTAGCTTTTCCGTATGAATTATTGACCCAAATCACCTTCAATAATCCCTCATAAAAATTTATTGATTGGGTTATTGAAGGTGCCTTCGACCAAAAACACTTTTAAAAATCCATTCCAAATTTTTTCTAAGGATTATTGAAGGTATTTTTCTATCAAAAATGCCTTCAATATTCTATCTCCAAATTTTTTTAAATGGATTAATGAAGGTATTTTTGCCTAGAAAAGGCCTTGAATAATCCCTTACAAATAATTCCTTCAAAAACCCAAAAAACACTAAAATGAGGGATCGAACCTATGATGTTATGGTTAATAACCGTATGATCCTTAAAATTTGATAGGATATTTATTGAAGGTATTTTTTACTAAAAACGCCTTCAATTATCCTTTGCAATTTTTTAGTAAAATTATTAAAGGCGTTTCTTATAGAAAATGCCTTCAACAATCACCTACATTTTTTTATGAGCGGGTTATTCAAGACATTGTCTACCAAAAACTCCTTCAGTAATCCCCTATCCATTTTTATAATGTGATTATTCAAGATATTTTCTATCAAAAACACCTTCAGTAATCACTCCAATTCTTTAAAAAAGATTATTCAAGGTGTTTTTGTTGATAAACGCCAATAATTTTTGTCTTAGGTGGCGTTTATAAGCAAAAACACTGCTATTTGAATATTTAGTGGTGTTTTGATAATAAACACCATAAGTTTTATAAAAACACGGAAGCTAGCAACATTTGTAAGTGAAATGCCGTTACAAAACTGCCACTAATCTTTCATTTTCTTATAGTGAATGATTCATCCAAAACAAAGTTTGAATGGACCCAATTTGGTAAATCAAATTAAAAAGCTTAAGCTGGCCCTAAATCGAAATGTTCAAATCAAGTAAACCAAAGCGATCTAGACAAAATTAGGTGTATACAATTACCTCTTTTTGTATAGTATTGAGAATAAAACATATGGCAAAAACATAAATAATGATTTTGTTTGGAATCAATTATTCAAGGATTTTTTGAAATTTTTTTTGAATTTTGATTTAAAAAAAAAAACTCATCTCGTTAAAGGCTCCATAATTTTTGAAAATACATGAAAATGCTTCCCTTAGTAAAGGCTTCATAACTTTTGAAAATAAACCTAAAAGGACTTGGAGATTGTGCATAGAAGACTTAAAGACTATGCTCGAAAGACTTAGAGACTATGCTTGGAGGTGAAATACAATGCTTGTGTTATGTCTTCTTAATGAATTGACACTACCTTTAAACATGTAATGAGATGGAATATGCGCACTACTTATTAAGACACGTAGGCATGTATCATTTATCAACAAGTGTATAACATGGGATGCATGCACTGTCCATTGATGTGGATGGGATGGAATGCTCATATTATCCTATCATGATGCGCATGGGATGGGATACATGTATTATTTCATCATGATGCATGAAATGCGAAAGATGAAGTAAAATACAATTTTTTTTTTTGTTTTGAGAAGGAAAAACGAAATAAATAAGGCTTGAAAATTTGTCTTTATTCGGCCAATAAACAAAAAATTTAAGAAAAATCCTTAATCTTTGAAAATGTTCTTTTACCCTTTTTTTTCTTTTTTTTTTCAATGATCGACCTAAAATAAATACCACATATTCAAATATAATACACACAATCAAAGAATATATAAAATAAAAAATAAAAAAAATAAAATGACTCAAGAATTCAAAACAAACAAGTAAGAGAAATAATATAACAACCATATAACAAAATAATATAATGTATAATGTCCTAATTTTTAGTAATTTTCTGAAAAGATGGCATGGCTATATCCTAGGCAGGCTTCTTATGGCTCATGATATGCTAGGTTAGAATTTATATGCCTAAAGGTTCCCACACTATTCCTCACATCATCGCCTATTATAAACTAGTAAGGTTCATCGATCCTCGCCCATTATGGGTTATTAACAGAAAGGGTTCAATCTGAGTGAAAATGTTTTGCTAGCAAATGTGGAGGTTATCACCTCACGAGAGCGTAGCTACTTCACCTCCTCTTAAAAGGGGTAGAGCCTGGGCATAGAGCTCATACATGTGAGTGAATATGCAAAGTGTGTGTAAAGCAATCTATTAATCAAAATAACATGAATAAATCATAACCACAAAATCAAAATAAATTAATAACGAACATACAATTTATTTTATTTATTAACTCGAATGTTTTCAAAAAATAAAATAAAAGAAATTAAATTAAATATCAAATAAAATCAATTAAATCCAACCATTGTCAATAGCGCATAATTAAAATTTTGGCCTGACTCTCAAACACCTCCCCAGTGGAGTCGCCAAGCTATCGTAACGATTTTGAAACCGTCAGACGTAAAATATTTTAAAATCGAGAAAAATAAAAAGGGAGAGTCGCCACCAATCTTTGTTATGGTGTGATTGGCCACCCAAAAGTTTATCCTTTTAATAAAACTATAAAAAAGGGTTTAAAATTTATCAACAAGATAAATTTTGATCTATGAAAAATCAGGTTGGGTCCGGGAGTCGGTTACATATGGGGAATGATTAGCACCCCTACAACGCCCATAAATTAGTACTATTTAATTACACGCTATTTTCGATATTGGATAAAAATGATTTTAATTTTAAATTTAACACTAATTCCTTTCATTTGGAAAAATAAAATTTTGCTAAAATTTTTATTTAAAAATATTGAAAAAATCTTTAAGTTAAAGAATTATCTTAAAATTCTTCAATATCTAGGCAGAATTTAAAATAACTCTTTTCGCTTAAGATTTAACACAATAATCCTTAAAATGAAATAACAATCTTTATAGAAAATAATTGTTAGTGACTCTCCAACATCTAGGTAGAGTACCAAGAATTATTTCTTTCGGAATGTTATTTTTATTTTATTTTATAATATCACAAAATTTTTTTAAAAAAATTATTATTCTTTTTTTATTATAAAATATTTTATTACTAAGTAGTAAATAAAAATTAAAGACAGAATAGTGCAAGTAATTACTAATAATAACATGCTAATGTATGCATGCCAATGAATGTTATGTAGGATGAGATGCAATTTTAAAGTTGGATTCTTAAGTATAATGAGACCACCACGACTCTCCAACATCTAGGCAGAACTTAGGTGCGACTGTTTATATGTAAGATCTCAATTTACTATCATACTTTTTATTTATTAATCTTATTATTAAAGCGAATTAAGAAATCGTGTGAAAAGACTTAACGAAGTAAAATTTCCTAAATACCACATCATTTAGGTGGCATTCGAGAACAAATTGCTTCAGATGAAATTTTCACACGTGTCCTTAGGATTTTTAGGATTTTGGATTTTAAAGGGTTTTAGATTTTAGAGGGAATTTTAGAAACCTAAGATTTTGAAAATTAAAAAATAGTGTTTAAGGTTTCGTTTTTAAAAAAATACGAACATCTCTAAAAATCCCCGACCTCTAGGCGGATTTTCGAAACAAGTTCAATTTTAATGATTTTTGAAAATTAATCAATAATTTCTCATATATTTATTTTTTATGAAAATTTATTAATAATAATTCTCCAACATCTAGGCGAAATTTTTTTTTAGAAAATTATTTTTTATTCCCTCTAACATCTAGGTAGGGAAAATAATAATAATAAATATTTTTTTAAACATTTTTAATATATATTTTTAATCGTTTTCATTTTTATTACTATTAAAACAATGAGACATTTATTCTAACAAATTTAAGAACTTATCATGCATAAATATATAAAAATACTTAAAATAACAAAAATAATAATATATATATAAAAAATTAAAAAAAATTTTTTTTACCTGAACTGGACCGTCAACGACAGTCTGTTGGACTGAAAAGGGGTCGGTTCGACGTGCGATTCGGTTGAGCGATCTACGGTTCGGTCCAGTTCAAATCGGTTTAATTGGATTAGTCAATAGTTGTTGGAAGAGCGAGACCACGGGATGGGTTACACGGATCCCGAGTTTGATCCGGGTCAACGCGTGGATTTTTTTTGGCCTAAAACGAAGTCGTTTTGCTCCTTAGTATTTTATATATAACTAAAAAAAAAATTTTTGTTCATTCTGTTTTTTTTTCAGAAAAAAATGGGGGGGAGCTCCAGAGTTCCCCTCACCTTCTGGTTGCTAGACCGTCGTGCCAGCCACCATCTGGGTCATCACCGACGGTCGCTGCCAGTGGTCGTCAGTCATCGAAAAATGCAAAAATTATTCTGACAGCTCTTTTCAACGCCCTCTTTCCAGATCTAGTTTTTTTTTACCAGAAACAGCCCCGATCGTCGTAGATCGGGGCTTAAAGTTTTTTACATTTTTTTTTTGTTTTGTTTTGTTGAAACAAAAATTGATTTATTTTTGCAGGGAGCTCGACACTGAGGTTTCTCCCTACGGGGAGGACTGTTTGTCTCTTTTTTTGTTTTTGTTTTTACGTTTCTATTTTCGTGATCGGTGTGAGTTAAAGGATTTTTTTTTTGTGTGTCTGGGTGTCCATGAGGGTGTTGTGGGTAGTGTGTCTGAAGGTGAAGAACCGTTCGAAGGTTTTCGAGAGGGATGTCTGCGATAGAGCTTTCAGAAAGGGAGGTTCGAGAGAGCCAAGAGGAAGAAGTTGGGGGTTTTTAAGGAGCTTCAAATAGAGGGATAGATGGTGGTCGTAAGCGTGGTAAGGTGGCTGTCTGCTCTGGTGGCTGGACAGAGGGTTGGTCAGAGGGCTGTAGGGTGGCTAGTCGGGGGCAACAACAACGCCAGCCACCCTACTTTTTGTTTTTCTTTTTTTTGTTTTTTTGTTTTTTTATTTTTTATATAATTAATAATTATATATTTTTTTAAATTATTATTATTATTATTATTATTATTATACTAAAATGAAAGCAGTAGACTCGGACAAAACTGGTGTTTACACATATTGTATATTTTCATGGAGTGTAATGCATGTAATGTAAATTCAATGAAATTGACAGTACTATTTAGATATTTATGCATGAAATGAAGTTTATGTATAACCTTATTATTTTCAAATATGAAAAATGATGAAATAAACATAAAAAGATCAAACAAAATGCAAAAGGTAAGAATAAAAACAAAAATCTTCTTTCTTTTTTGTTTCACCTTTTTTTCTGAAGAAAGAAATAAAAATTCAAAAAAAATATTTCAAGTAAAAAAAAAAGCACATAAAATGCAAAAAATTCAAAAATTTTCATGCTTATGCCTTTATTTAGCCAATAAACAAAGAAATTTAAAAAAAAAACATCTTTTTTAAAAAAAAATTGTTTTTTTTATTGGAAAATACTAAAAAGATCTTTTTTTTCTAGAAAATCTTTTTTGAAGATGTAAATTTTAGACAAATATTAGACAAATTGAACTGCTTATTAAAAGAAATTTTATTGAAAGAATGTTTCTCTTTTATTTCTCTTATATTTTTTTAATTTTTATTTTATTTGCATTGTTATTACCTTTAAATACAGATTGTATTAAAGTGTTTCTTATGTGTCCTAATTCGAGTAATTTTTACAAAAAATGTTAGCATGGCTTTACCTAAAACTAGTGCTCTGTGGTTCATGATATGCTTATTTCGGATTTAGATGTCTATAGGTTCTTAAATTATTCCCTACATTATTGTTTACTACAGACTAGTAAGGTACCCTGATATTTACCCATGATAAGTTATGAACAAAAATAATTCAATTTGAGTGAGAGTGTTTCGTTAGCAAATGTAGAGGTTATCATCTCACAAGAACGTAGCTATTTTACTTCCTTCTAATAGCGACAAAGCTCGAGTAAAGTATTCATGCATGCAAATGCAAATGCAAAGTGTGTGGGGAAATACATGTCAATTAAAACAATGTATCAATTATCAATTAGAACAACAAATGACAAAATCATAGTAGGATACTAACTAACATGCAATATTTTTTAAAGAGTTAAAATTAAATATGAACTAAAACTATTAAACCCAAAACTTCAAAAAATGAATGATTAATTTTGGCCTACTCTCAAAATACCCCTACTGGAGTCAAGTTGTCATAACGATTTTTGAAACTGCTAAACATAAAACTTTTTAAAAAATTGAGAAAAACAGAAAAGTCGCCACTAATCTTTTCTTGATAGGTGTGATTGGCCACCTAAAAAGTTTATCATTTCAATAAAAAAATAAAACAAGTTTAAAATTTATCAAAAAGAGATAAGTTTTGGTTTATCTAAATGAAGTTGGATTTGAGAGTTTGGTTACGCAAGGGAAAAGGATTAGCTCCCTCACAGCATTAGTTTTAAAAAAAATGATACCAATTAATCATGCGTTATGTATAAATTTGGATGAGAATAGTTTTAGTTTGAAATTTAATAATGCTTACCTTCATTTTTTTAAAAAAGAAAAGGAATTTTATCAAAAGTATTTGTTTAGGAACATTGAAGGAAATTTTTTAAGTTAAAGAATTATTTTAAACTTGTCCAACATTTAGGTAGAATTTAAAGATAACTCTTTCTACCTAAGATTCACCATGACATTCCTTAAAAATGGGAATAACATTATTTGTAGATGATAATTGTTAGTGCCTTCCCAACAACTAAGCAAATACCAAGAATTATTTTCCTTGAAATGTTATTTTAGTTTTATTTCAAATCCATATTTTTGAATAACATTTTCTATAAAAAAAAAATTTATAATAAAAATCGATGATGATTAACTAATAAATAATAATAATTAAAAGACATAAGCATGTGAAGTGAATGCAAATAATGACCTAAAAATAAATATATACAAATGGATTCATACATGACATTAAGATGAAAATTTGAAATCATATTCTTAAATATAAAAAGACACCCAGACTCCCTAACCTTTAAGCAAAATTTAGGTACGACTATTTATATTTAAGATCTTTTTTAATTTTTGTTCTTTTATTTAGTCTCACTATTATTTTAGGTTAAGGAATAGTATGAAATTTTTAATGAAATAAAATTTCCTGGATACCCCATCTTTAGGTGATATTTGAGAACAAATTACTTCATATGAGATTTTCATATGAATCATTCAATTTTTGGTATAGGTTTGGGTGTGGGCTTAGGTTAAGGTTTTTTTTTTTTTTTAGGGTTTGCATGATTTTTGGGTGATAATTTAAGGTTGTGAGTTAGATTTAGAGTTTGGGTAAATTTTATGGCTTTGGTAGGTTTCAGGGTTTAGGATTTTAAGGTTTTAAGTTCTTTTTTTATCTATGAGAAAAATGAAAATTATTGATAACTCAAACTTTCTTAATCATCTCTAACATCTAGGTAGACTTTTAAAGTAAGTTTAATTTTCATAATTCCCCTTTTTCATTAACAATTTTATATTAATGTAACATGAAGGAAATAAATTATGTAAGTGAAAACTAAAAATTAAAACAATAGTTAAAACAATTTTTTACATGTTTTATTCCTATTTACTTATTACCATTTTCTTTCTAAAATTAAAAGTGAAATAAATTTTATTTATTATTTAATTTACTTGTGAAAATTGTTACTTTATATTTTAAATTTTAATTTAATTTAACTTAACATCATTTTTTTTAATTTTTGATTCTTTAATTCTCCAACATTTAAGTAGAATTAAATTTAAAAAAAAAAAACGATTTGGATTCCCTTGGTAGGGCTTCAAAAATCATTTTTTAAAAAAACATTATTCCATTTTAATTTCCAAAACCCTCTTTTGAAAAGCATTTTTGAATCACAAAATTTTTACATTCCATTTTTTATTCAAACATCATACATCCACAAGCAAATTAATTTTAAAAAATATATCTATGTGTACTTTACTTATTAATTCAATTACTATTTTTCACAATTCCTAAAGCAATATTAACAAACATACAAACATTAAAGACATGATAAAAATAAATAGCCTAAAAAAAAAGATGTCAAAATGAAGCTTTAATAATAAAACCCAAAATCCACAATCCACTAAGCCTAAGAAGCAAAGTTCCTGGCCTACAAAATAAGCCTGGGAAGGTCAGCCATGGATAAAGTTGTCGCTTTTTGGGTCGTGGGTTAGGCCTCAGAATTGGGTTGACCTACTTTTTGTTTTTTTTAAACCTTATAAAAGCTTAAGTTTTTTTTTTTTTTACTCATTTCCTTCTTTCCTTTTTTTTTTAAAAAAAATCAACTCTTA
The DNA here is from genome assembly GCF_047325235.1 of Durio zibethinus. Classification (NCBI taxonomy): domain Eukaryota; kingdom Viridiplantae; phylum Streptophyta; class Magnoliopsida; order Malvales; family Malvaceae; genus Durio; species Durio zibethinus. Next base: position 13,617,266 of record NC_143165.1, read on the forward strand.
AAAGAAATCAAATATTACCTTTCCCAAGAACCTAGTTTTCGACGTCGGTCACTACCACTTTCATTGATCATTACCGTCGATTGACAAAACCGTTTTCCTCTCTCATCTTTTCTCTTTCTCTTCTTCTCTTTTTTCCCACATCAACCAAGCCTCTGTTCTTCCTTTTCTTTCTTCTCTTCTTTTTTTTCTCTTCTTCTCCTCTTTTTTTTTTCTTCTTCTTTCCTCTCTTTTTTTTCTTCTCTTTCCCCTAGTTGTCTATTCAACATTGCCACCAATTCAATTCTCACTTTTTTTTTTTGTTAAATAGGTTCCTCAGAGTGTGGATTGTGATGTTGTGATTTTCTTTTTGTGTGATTTTTGACATTTGATTTGGGAATATGTTTGCCAAATTGAAGGGTTATAGGTTGAGATTTTTTTTTTCCAATTTTGGTGTATGGTGGCTTGACTAATTTTTTTTTTATATTTTTTAGTTAGGGCTTTTATGGAAGGAAGAACTACGGTAGTGGGTGTTTTTGGTTTCTTTTGGGTCCCTCCTCCTCAGTTTTCAGTTTCTATGTGTTTTTTACTAGTAATTTTGATAGGTATGGGTGTTATCATAAATGGTAGTTTTTTATTAGTTTTAGGTGAAGGGGGGTGCGAAAGCTATGGGTCAAGGGGGCCAAATAGCCTTCTAGTTTTTGGGGTTGTGATTTCGGCTATTGGAGACTTTGGTAGTGTTTTCGGTTTTGTGGGATAATTTTGATTATGGTAATGATCAGCTTGATAATGGTGATTTTTGATGAAAAACTGGGTGAAGAGGCTAGGATTTTTGCTTGTTGTTAAGGGTTCTTTTTTTCATGAATGGCTTAATGGTTTCCAATTTTTTGTGTCCTCTCTGTTAGCAAATTTGGCTTCTCCCCTTCTTGTCTGAATCCCCTTCTATGTAAAATTTTTCCCACCTTATAGAATCGAATCCTTGGTAGGAAATCTCTATGAGATTTTGGCTAAAGGTTGGCATTTTTGGAGTGTTGTTGTGACTAGGGTTGTAAACGAGTCGAGCCGAGCCGAATAATGAGAAGCTTGAGCTCGAGCTCGACTCACAACTCGGGGCTCGATACTCGGTTCGAGCTCGATCGAGTTTTATTTTTCAAGCTCGAGCTCGATTCGTGATCGGATTCGAGCTATTCGAGTTCGCTCGATTAAACTCGATTAATATGTAAAAATAAGCTCGATTCGTATATTCGACAAGAATTCGATTATTCATGCTCGAACTCGAACTCGGACTCGAAATATTTTATTAATTAAAATAATAAAAATATATTTAAATATAAAAGCTCAATTAGGCTCGCGAGCTACTCGAGTCAGATGTAAGAATACTCGAAGTTGGCTCGATCGATAAGTCGAGCTACTCAAGCTCGAGCTCGACTCGACAATAATCGAATCGAATTCGAGTTTTTTTCGAATCGAACCCGAGTAGCTTGCGAGTACTAATGTATCATTTACACCCCTAGTTGTGACAGCTATTGCTGCATTTTGGGGTTAATGCTTGTTGCATTTGGGGGGAAGGAAAAGTAAGTAGTTTTGCACAAATCACGCTGAAGGTAAATGGAAAAAAAATCAAGTAAAAGCCATCAATAGCCGAGGATGGAAATGTGCAATGCTGGTCTTAGTTTAAATAGAAAGTGAGGGTGAAAAGCTTGGCAATCAAAATCCAATTCTTTTTTTTTTTTAATTTTTAAATTAATAATTTAGGTCTTAGAATTAGAATTTGGACTTCAAATTACCTCCAAGCCCATATAAGATAGGCACAATATTGACTTAGAGTGGATTTGCATTCAAGCAAAATGATTAAAAATGATTCATCCTAAACAAAGTTCGACCGAACCCAATTTAGTAAATCTAATTAAAATGCTTAAGTTGACCCTAAATCAAAATGTTCAAATCATATATAAAAATCAAATAAACCTAAATCAAATTAGACAAAATTAGGTATCTATAAGAAGTTCAAATGCTAAGTTGGTTTATATATATTGGCTCTTTTCTTTATAACTTAATCATAAACCTTGATTTAGTTGTGTATTTTTATAATTGAAATATATATATATGTGTGTATATATATATATATATATATATATATATATATATATATATATCATTATCAAAAGAAGCCAGATAAATTTGGAAGGATAGCATAGCTGATATGCTCATCACAATATAGTGAAATTAGGATATCTCTTACGCTTAAGACAATATTTCAAGTAAATTCCATTACTGTGCAATATCTTTCAGCTCTTCCTCATCATACAGCCACTGAATTATCAGTCGTCAATGTTAATTCTCATTGTCATGCCAGATTCAGTTCAGACTCATCCTCCCTTTGGGTTGCTAAATCTTTGTGACCAAAATTCAGCTGCTATCAGTTATTAGATCAAGTTGTGACATGGAAGAGGAAAAAAATATACTGCAACTATCCCACTTGAATATGAACTCATTACAGAATTACTCAGAAAAAATATTATAAAAATAAAAATTAAAGAATGACTGGAGTGGTTAGAAAACCATTGACCCAGAAAATATTAAATAATGACTAGATTTAAATAGTACATATAAGTTGGTTAGCAATTATCAAGAATTTAAAAAGTTTACTAACATTAAATAATTATGACCAATTTGAAGTTCCAGATTATACTGTTAGAATTCATGCATAAATAAAAGCATAACAATGGAAAAGTGTGTGTGTGTGTGTCTCTCTCTCTCTCTCTCTATATATATATATATTGTTGAGTCTTAAAAAATTGGGATTAAAGTTAATTTTGCGACTATATTACGATATATATATTAATTTTGTCATTGAACTTCTATTTACTTTGTTAAATTTTGTAATTATACTTCTAATTTTATTATTTTTGAAAAAATAATGAAACTAAAATGTTTCACAAAATATTTTGTTAATTTTAAATGTCAAATTTCATCAATTTTATTATTTTATATAAAAACCAATCAAATTAAAAATAAAATGAAAAAATTCAACATTAACTCTTAATATAATGGCAAATTTAACTTTAATTACAAAAGTTTCTGACTTCGTTTTAATTAATGTTATAATAAAATGTAGACATTTTAATTTTTAAAACAACTTAGGTTCGGTTCGTTTCATAGAAAATGACTTTCTAAAAATAATTTTTAAAAAATATTTATATTTTTTAAATTGAAAAAGATTTTTTGTTGTTTGGATAAGTTAATGAAAAATATTTTTCATTGTTTGATTTTTTTTGAAAATGTTTTTCAAATAATATTAATATAACTATTAAAATATTAAAATTTATTTATTATTAAGATATATTAAAATTATTTATTATTAAAATTATTAATATTAAAAATAATTATATTTTAATAATAATATTTAATATTAAAATATTATGTTAATATAAAAATATTTAAAATAAAACTATTTATTATTCTTTATATTATTTATTAACAATATTTATTAATATATTATATTAGTAGTATATTATATATTAATATATTATTATAATATTTATTAATTAAATTAATAATGTTTATTATTATATTATTTATTAATATATTATATTATTAGTATATTATTTATTTATTAATATAATATTATTTATAAGTAAAATTATGCTCAAAAGTATTAACAAATAGTTGTACTCACAGACAACTTTTTTTGAAAAATATCTTCCCATTTTCAAATCCGTAAGACAATTTTCAAAAAATTACTTTATTTTTCATTGATCAGTAAATTATTTTCTATTGATCAACTAATTTTCCGTTAAACAAACACCGAAAAATACAAAAATTATTTTTCAAAAGTCATTTTCCGATGAAACAAATAGATCCTGAATTGATATTCACATCCTCATTAACTCTAACAATTCAATTTCATTCATAGAGCGTTTGATTTAGATGAAAGTAAGATTTTTAGTTGAAATCTTAATTTTTGTAATTTAATATTTTAATTTGGTTCATAGAATATGATTCATGAAATTTTTTAAGATTTTTAACAATGTCAAGAAAAAAAGGTGAATAAAAAAATTTTATCTTTTTGAAGTTTTTAGATTTCATAGGGAAAACAAAAATTTTGTCTATTACCCTCAATTATATTTTCATATTATATTATCTTTTTTAATCTCCTAAAATTACAAAGTAAATATAATTTTAATTATTTATAGTGTCAACAAATATTATGTTTTCAAGATAAAAATCATAGTAAATGTTTAAATTATATTTTTGAAAATTTAACAAACACCCAGTTTTTAAGATAAGAACATAGTGGATGTTGAAAACTATTTTTAAAATTCTAGAAATTTAATGAAAACTGCTTTTTTAAGATAACAGTGGATGTTAAATATATATTTTCAAAATTATAAAATTTTAACAAAAATTGCATTTTTAAGATAAAATAATATAATGGATGTTAAAATTGTATTTTTTAAGTTTTGAAATTTTAACAAAAATCAAGTTTTTAAGATAAAAAAAGTAGCAGATGTTGAAACTATATTTTTGAAATTTTAAAATTTTAACAAAGATCGTGTCTTTAAGATAAAAAAAATATAATGGATATTGAATCTATATTAATTATGAAATTTTAATAAAAACTGTGTTTTTAAAAGAAAACACGTAATGAATGTTGAAACTATATTAGAAAATTTGAAATTCTAACAAAGATAATATTTTAAAGATAAAAACATAATGGTGTTCAAACTATATTTTCAAAATTCTAGAATTTTAATAAAGATCACAATTTTAAGATAAAAAACATAATGGAAGTTGACAAAATATTTTTTGAAATTCTGAAATTTTAATATACACGTTTTTAAGATAAAAAAAGTAGTTGATATTCAAATTATATTTTTAAAAATTTTAAAATTTTAACAAACATTGTGTTTTAAAGATAAAAAATGTAATCCTTGTTGTTACTCATAAAAAAATTAAAATAAAATATAAAATATCTTTACTTAATATTATTACATATAAAATATAAAATGCATTTATTTAATATTTTACAAAGATCGTATTTCTAAGACCACATATTTTCTCTGTAAAAGGAATCACCATAAGGATAGTAATTAGGATTTAAAAATTATTTTACAAATATAAAAAATAATTTTTAAAATTCTTTAATGGCAATGAAAACAATGTTTTATTCTTATGTAATATGTTATGAATATCACATATTATTCATGTGTTATTAAGAACAATATAGTAAAATATTTTATTAAATAATTTTATATTCTTTGAACCAAATACAAAATTTTTATATTTCTTAGGTTAATAAAATTTAGGAATAATATTTTTTCCTTTAATAATACTTTTTTTTTCTAAAATCTATTTTTTTCTGAAATCTATGAACCAAACGTCTCTTCGAGCATCTTTTCTCTTCAACCTCTCATCTGCATTTGAGGTTCCTGTAAGAGCAACTTCTGCACCAATTTTCTAACTTTCTCTTTTAACTTCAAAACTTTTTTAAAAAGCTGCCTAAAATTCCTACTTTCTTTTTTTTTTTTTTTCTCCTTTTATCTGAATCAGCATTTGGAAATGGCTCGAAGGGAAGGAAAATTAAACAAGATTTCTTGGTTTGATTATTCTGTAATTAGTCAGCAAAGACTACAACCAACGGATCCAATTTTTTGATGAAATTAAACCTAACATAGCCAAGTGGGAAATATATAAAACATTTTCAAAACAAAATTGCAATAAAATAACCCAATTTGGCCAAAAACCTAACAACCAAGAAAATAATAAACAATGACTCAATAAAATTCACTCACAATTAGTCAACCCAAATGTAGGTACTATAATAATATAACCAAACATGTTAAATATCTGACAACAAAGAAAATAATAAACAATGACTCCACCAAATTATTATTTGGCTTTTTTAATCATATAAAATTTTAAAAGAGCACATCACTGGGCTAAATATATTTGTCTTCTAAGGAAAAGATGGAATCAGAAGGCAGCGCTATTTCTCTGCTATTTCCTGAACAATTTCATTGACTTCCCCCTCTTACCTTTTAAATTCTTTGTTTCTTCATCACTACAAACTGCATAATAATTAGCGAGGAACATTAATTGTTAGTTCTGTTCTCAACCTTTCTCATTGCTTTTTCTCTTTGGTCTAGTCAACATCTTTCAAGAATTATCAGCTTGCCTTTAACAAATTTTGGTCAAGATCTAACTCCAAAAATTATCTGTCAAGACAGGTACTCTTTTAACCTTTCATTCTTTTTTATTCCAATCAATTGCAAGAATGTTTGTTCACCTTCTTTCTTGGTTTTTTTTCTTTCTTTTTTTTTATTGAATTCTGTTGCTTTTCAATGTGGTGCAAATTGTAGATTAATATAGACTTTTCCAACCCAATCGGTAAAACCTAAATCTAATCCAATCTGATTTGATAAAAAAAATCAGTAACTTAAATTCTAGAATAATTTAAATCCAAAATGAGTTTATGCGAATTGAACTAAATATATCAATTCAAAAAAAAATCAAAATTTAAATGAGTATAATTTTATTGTTGAAAAATATTAATTTAATAAATATAATAGATATAACACAAATTGCTTGTCTAACAATATTTATTAGCTTTAAATGTTTTTCCTTTACTTTTGTAATTTTGTGTAACTTTGGATAACATTTTTCTTAATTATAAGTAAAAAAAGGTAAAAATTAAATTCTTTCTCTTATTATAATTATATTTAATTTCTACAGTTATATATCAATTATATTCTTTCCTTTAATTTGTTTTAAACAAATTTTAGTTTTATGAAATTTTTTGCTATTTGTTATAACTTTTTGATATGTTTTACAATTGCTCATGTGTTACTAATTTATGTTATTTTATTATTATTATTATTATTATGTGTTATCAATTTTTTTTGTGTTACAACTTTTTATTGTATGTTACTATTTTTTTTTGTTATAAAATATCACTTCTCTATTATATGAATTACTAGGTTTTTTTGCTACTGCTTCGCACTATAGGTATTATTAAATTAATATTTAATATTTAAATAATATTATTATAATACTAAATATTGAAATATTCTTCAATTAATATTTTATAATAAAAATAATATTACAATAATATTAAAAGAACCAAATATTATAATATTAATATTTATTAAGAAATTATTATTAAAATTTTATAAAAATCACATTAAATATTAAAGTATTAATAAAATAATATTTCATGATCAATAATATTAGAATATTACTCAATTAATTTTTAAAATTAAAATAATTTTGAAATATTATCAAATAATATTAAATTAATATTTAATATTCAATTAATATTAATATAATATGAAATATTAAAATATCATTAAAATAATAATAAAATGTTATTAAAATAATATTAAAATATTATCCAAATAATTTAAATAATATTACAATATTATTAAAAGTATAAAATATTATAATACTAATATTTATTAAGAAATTATTATTAAAATTTTATAAAAATCACATTAAATATTAAAGTATTAATAAAATAATATTTCATGACCAATAATATTAGAATATTACTCAATTAATTTTTAAAATTAAAATAATTTTGAAATATTATCAAATAATATTAATTTAATATTTAATTAATATTAATATAATATGAAATATTCAAATATCATTAAAATAATATTAAAATGTTATCAAAATAATATTAAAATATTATCCAAATAATACTAAATATTGAAATATTGTTAAATTATTATTTAATACTACAGTAATATTAAAATATTAGTGAAACTATGAAAATATAATTAAAATATTTTTAAATATTTAATATTAAAATAATAAAAAAGAATTACAACAATATTAAAATAAAGTTAACTTAAAATTTAATTTTAAAATAATATAAAAATCTTATTAAAATAATATTTAAATATTATTAACATAATATTAAAATATTATTAAATTTAGATTTAATATTATAATATTCAATATTTGAAAATTAAACTTTAATATATGAAATTAATATTTATTATTATATTAATTTTAATATTTTTCAATAATATTTGACAATATTAAATAATAGTTAATATTATTAAATTAATATTGAATATAATTAAATTAATTTTGAATATTATTAAATGATAGTAAATATTATCAAATTATTATAATTGTTAAATTAATAATTGTTATTATTAATTTTTTATTTTTTTATTAATTAATATTTGTTATAATAAATTACAAAGACAAAATGATCTTTAAATTAATTCCATCCATATTCTTTAAACTAACAAAACATATTAATAATAATTCTTAATCTATTCCATCCCAATGAACGAAACTTCATAATACATATTTTATTCTATTTATTATATTTTGAATTCTCACATAATACTAATTTCATTCCCTCTCTATTATATTTTATGAACCAAACGTGTTGTAAATAATAAAATATGAAAACTCATTTTTATGACTTTTCATATCTTTATCATTTTTTTAAAATAAATTGATTATGAAAGATTAAAATCAATATAATAGTATTTTATAGATTTTCCTTTTCCTTTCATTTGAATTTGCTTTGGTGGTAAAAAAATATGAAAGTTTGGAAAGTTGATTTATTTATTTGTTTTCTTTTTCAATAGTTATTTTTAAATAATTAATTACTAAAATATGAAACATAAAAAATTAATATTTTAACCTTGCATATTTTATTTTTTATTTCAAATAAATATTGAATTAACAACTTAACATGTAATATATATACATCATTAATGAGCATATTTATTATTCAAAATATAATTATATAAAGATAAATATGCTAACTTTTCGTATTCTTTTTTATGTTAATTAATTAAAAAATGAATAATACTTGTAAACATTGAAATTAATATAATGACTTTTCATATTATGATTTTTTATTTAAATTAATTTATACTAAAAAAAGATAAAAACATTTCATGTTTGTATTTATTATGTGAAAACTTAACAATACATATATAGAAATGAATGGAGAATATGTTTCTTAATATATTAAATCAAATAAATAATAAATATTTTATATTTTTCCCTTGTTTATGTTTGTACTTTTTAAAACATATGATATCAGTAAAAGCTCATGCTTTAAGGGGATCGGTAATAAAAAAAAATTAAAAGGATCATTTCCTTTAACTTAATAAAAGTGTTATTTTGACAAATTTCTTTTGAGAAAGAAATCTAAATAAATAAATAAATACATTTAAATGGCAATAAATTTTATTAATTTGACATTAAACACTTAATACTAATTCTTTTTATTTATGTATGTACCAAAAGTGAAAATTTATATGAAATTATAATAAATTTTACTGTGCATGTAGTTCATTGTATTTTTTCTTTTGATGCATTAAGCCTATCAAGTGTAATGAGACCTGAATTAATTATTTTATGTTACAAAACAATTATTGATTATTCACACAAAAAAATTGTTAATCAATAATTGTTGATTACTATAATTATTATAAGGAATATAATAATGTGGTATTTATAACAAAAACTTTTTTTTCTTTTTTTAGATTACTTATAATTTAATTTATAACTGTAAATTTATAACGAATATAAAGTTATTGCTAATATAAATAATATCAATAATTAGACACTCATACCTATAAAAAACATAAGAACGCACTATATTTTTCTTTTTTAGATCCTAAAATTAATGAAGACAAAACAATCAAATTAATTTACGTAGTCACTTCATGAAATTTTTTAAGAATATAATTTGAGAAAAATTAGTTTTAAATTCTTTAATTATTATCTTTTTAACATTTTTATTTTCCATTATCCTTTAAAAAATAACAATTAAAGGTTTAATTTGACAAAAAAATAAAACATATGATTTTGGATAAATTGAGCATATCATATGTAATAAGATATAAATTTTATTGTACATGTAGTTCATTGTATTTTTTCTTTTGATGCATTAAACCTAAAAAGTGTAATGAGAGTTTCAACTCAGTTTCATCATTTTTCAAATTTAAATAAACTAATTTTAGTTACAATCAACAATAAAAAAACTTGAGTGGTTATTAATACATTATAAATATCAAAATATATGTATTATTTTATTTGGCAAGATAAATAATAGAGTAAGTCCAAAACAAAAATAATAACACACAAATATATTTGGCTCAACTCAAAATGATATATTCTAAACTCAATCAACTAATAAATAAATCTTTACAACTGTGAAACTTTTAAAATGATAAAAGTCACCAAAAACTTTTTACTCAAAACTTAACATAAAATCCAATTACATCTTTTTAATAGCCTACTCACTTAGCTATTCTCTTGGTGTCTAACTCTTTAAGATTACCAAACTAAAACTAAAGCATCTTATTTATAAAGGTGAAACCCTTATACCTTTACTAAACTCTCGATGTGGGATATAAGATAAACTCTCAACTCTTATAACTTTACTCAACTTTTTTATGTGAGATTAAGAGATTCAAAGCAAACCCTAACAAATTCTCCTTTGACTTGAATCTTCAAATAGTTCAATAGTATCTGTAAAGCTAACACGCTTATCCTTCTTCTTTTTCTTCATCGCAAGAATCCCAACAACTAAACCTCCATCAAGCATGTACAAGTAAATTTTGATCTTATTCCCTTGTAAAATCACACTATCATTCTTGTACACTTTCAACCAATCATTACTACTATAGTCTGTGTACCCATAAAAAATTAACTCATCCAAAGTAATCAAATAGTAGCTACAACTCGGAATATACCTTACATGATGAAGAGTTCTAACAATACCATTGTTAGATCTGACAATTCATGTCATCGTATTATGTTTTATGTTAGATACAATTTTAGATATGATATGAATAATTTTTATACGAACACGACACAAATACATGAATGACACGAATAACTTAAATGCGAACATGATACGTTTATTATATGTATTGCAATTGACACGATATGATTAATACATTTAAAATTAATTTATACCCAAGTAATATGACACGACACGATTAGAATGACTATATACAAATAACATGATTAGGCATGATTAATTACCTAAATAATACGACACGACATGACATGATTAACACAATTATATATGAATAACATAATTAGACATAATTAATTCATTTGTTTAAATAAAAAATATCATTTAAATTAGGATTTTAAAAAATTATTTAAAAATAAAATATTTATAATTTATTTAAACACCAAAATGATATGATAAATATGATTATTAATTTATATTTAAATAAATTAAAATAATTTTTTAATTTTTTATATTATGAACAATACTGTATCTTAAGCATGTCATTACTATTTGACATGAATACGACATGAATAATGTCATGTCTTAATCATGTTGACACGATTAAGATATGAAACATGATTACACTAAACCCATACATGATTTTTTTTGTGTAATTTTCGTATTGTATCATCGCATCATGTGTAAAATTATCAGGTCTAACCATTATGAGATCTAAGGCAAACATTTTCAATGCCTGCATTTTTCATTGTTGACAACCACAATATCTTCATACTTCTCATTCTCATTCAATTCTACAAAGCAAACTCCTATCGTTGCGGACATAGACTGTAGCAATTGAATTTAAAACCCAACCTTTATCACCTTTTAAAGTCTAAGTCTCATTCATACAAATTGTCAAAATGACATCAGCATCATCGGATACAACAACAGTAGTATCACTTTTTTCTTCATCTGATTTTTTTTTGTCATTCGCCATTTTGAAAGCAACCATATCCTTTTTCAACTTCTTGTGATGCATTTGGATATATTCTTTTTCATCATAATAATAACATTTTATATCATTGAAAATTTTGTCTATTGACTTGGATCTCCCTTTTGATCCATCAATCATTTTTTGAGTCATTCTTCAATCAAAACCATCTACAACTAGTGTATTTTCTCCAAGTGATGAGTTTTGTGTTCTCATAAACCTTTTGTTCTTATACAATAGAGTAATCATATCATTCAATTTCAAAATAGACCTACTTACTAATAAAATTTGAACTAAAGGTCTATAGGACTTAGGCAAAGATGACAATAAAATTAAAGATTTCTCGTCATCTTCTAACTCATTAACATAAATAGCCAACAATTGAGAAACTAACTTATTAAACCAATTCAGGTGATCATGAAAACTTGTACCTTCTTTCATCTTTAAACAATACAAATCAATCTTTAAACATAATCTATTAGTCAATGACTTTGAAGCATAAATACTCTCAAACTTCTAACACAAACTCTCCAAAGTACTTGAAGTCAGCACACTATAATTTACCTCTGGGACTAGAGTCAATCTAATAGTATTAACAACTTTCTTTTAAATTATATTCCAATTATTGTCAGTCATTTCCTCAGGCTTACCACTCTCTGATACTTGATATAACCCTTATTGTACTAATAGATTTTGAATTGTACTTTGTCATGACATAAAATTACTTTTCCCATTAAATAAAAAAATTTCAAACTTAGGCATAAGTATTTTAAACATACTTTCTTCAGATATTTTAAAATGCTTCACTGTCTTCACGATCTCTTAGGCCTGTATTTCCTCTTCCCAAGTCTCGAACCTCGTTCTTATACCATCTGTTAGGAAATCAACATGCATGTGTAGCACAAACACACATAAACAATAAAGTAAGTCAAAAACAAGAATAAGAACACATAAATATATTCGGTCAAACTCAAAATGACATACTTTAAACCTAATCTACTAATAAATAACTCTTTACAATTGTAAAACTTTTAGAATGAGAAAAGTCACAAAAAATTCATTACTCAAAACTTAACCTAAAACCCAATTCTCTTAGTGTCTAACTCTTTGAGATTACTAAACTAAAATCAATATATCTTATTTATAATGATGAAACTCTTTGTACGTTTACTAAATTCCTGATGTGGGATACAAGATAAACTCTCAACTTTTATAACTTTACTCAATTTTTCATTTAGGATTAAGAGATTCAAGGCAAACCTCAATACAAGGCTCTAACTTTTTAATTCTTGAGAGCTATGTTTTGGTGATACAAGTTAAAAAAAACATTATTAACTTTGAAAAGAAGAAGAAATAGACAAGATCAGAATTTAATTAAAATATGCTCCTGAGAAATTTACTACATCTATATATTTACAAGGTTATGGTTATAAAGTTCATCAAAATGGTTTATGATATACAATTTTTTTATGCATGTAGAGACTTACAGCCATGTATTTTCTCCTTACTAAATTTTTTGAATCATGGGACACTCCAAAAAACCTTAATAAGAAAATGAAAGACTTTATATCCTTCTAAATTAAAATAATTTACTTTTAAATTAAATTTTATAAAAAATGTTATATTACACTCTATATTCTTATGCCTATTCCACCTTATTTCAACTTTAAACCTTTTGTACACACTAGCATTGCTTTTAATTTAAATCCTTAGATTCAACATTTTATTTTTCTAGATCAATAGTTTCAACTTTCAAGTTCAAAATTTATTTTATTATTAACGGTAACTATTGGAAATTGATTAACGTATCATTTATAAAAAAAGAAAAAAGGACATTATCAATTTACACAAAAAAATTTTATACTTTTTTCTAACCACTAATTATAATAGATTCAATAAATGAGATTAAATTGTTTTTTTTTTCTCCTTTTGATTTATTTTTATCATCTTTTTAATCTATTGAAATTAATAGTTAAAAAATATATAAAAAATATAAAAAATTTTTGATGTAATTTTATCATTCCCTTAAAAAAATTATAATTAATGTATAATAACTTGATTATACAATTTATAAATACACGATTAATCCAGATCTTAATAAAATTGACTAATAATGTAATTGACAAATGAGTATATGTTTAACATTTTTTTTTACATAGTTATCTGATTATTTGATTCAGTAATTGATATTTATTTTTTATTAAAAAATAAAATCTTTTTTTTTCAAATAAAACAGGGTTTAAGTTAAAATTTCCTCCTTAGAAAGGAGGAAAAGAAAGTGGGTGCAATTATCTATCAATTTGTTCACACAATTGGCGAAGAATGTAGAATTTTCTCAACAAAATACAAAGAACAAAAGCTGTATAATCCAAACAAAGATACGAAAAAACATTATAAATGTCTTCTTTTTCTTAAATTCAATGTTGTTATTATTCTTTGAATTTAGAAAGTGAGGCGACGTGGCTGTTTATGACCTCCAGTGTTTAAGGGCAATTTTTAGAGCAATGCCTCGGTTATTTGTTTTTATATATAATTTAAATTATTAAATTTAAATTATTGATTTAATTAGAAATATATTATTTATTTTTGAATTAAAAATAAAAAATTTCAATGATTTTTAAGTATTAAAGATAATCTTTTTCCTATCATTTAACCTGCAACTGCTAAAAAATGTTAATCTAAAAAAATCAACAAAGACAGCTGTTTGCTTCAATCATGCTGTCTCGCACCTACGAACCAAGAACATAACAATTCACTCATAATTTGCTGTAATCATCTCTTGTGCCACCTACCATGCAAGTAGCACCAAGACCATAATAATTGACTCATAATTTTGGTTCATTTCCCCTGTTGTTTCCTTGTATTTTCTTTTCTTCTTCCTAAATCCACCTTGATTTATTTTTTTTCGTTTGCTGAATATCAATCAAGTTGCTAACACAGATTTATATATCCTTCTATGATTCTACCAGGAGTTGATTCACTATTTCTTTGCTCGAAACACTTCTTCTATCGGGTTTCTACTCTCTTCTTCACTGCTTTGTGTCTTTTCTTTTGAATTCAAGGTTTTGCAGAAGCATCAGAAAGTCTAGGTGCTTAAGGTAGGAAATTTAATTTCGGTATTCTTTTTCTTATTCATGCTTATCATGATCTTGTTTTCTCTTTTTCTGTTTCATTAATTCTATTCCTTTTCCTCTTTCACTACTGACACTGGCTTTTAACAATTCTTTGTTTGATGATTTTTGTTTAACTTTGTTAATTTTTTGATTTGTTAGAAACATGAGTGCTGTGATAATGCAATCAGATTAAAAAAAAATTCTTAGAAAATGCGTTGAAATTAATCACTTCAACTTTAGGTTTTGGTAGTGGTAATAATAAAAGCCTTGATAATTGATAACAGTAATTAAGAGCTTGCTGAATTTGAAGGCCAAGGCTCTATCTTTCTAATTTTTGAGAGCTGTGTTTTGGTGATATAAGTTTAAGAAAACATTATTACCTTTGAAAGGAAGAAGAAATAGGCAAGGCCAGAATGTAATTAAAATATGCTCCTTAGAAATTTACTGCATCTATATATTTACAGGGTTATGGTTATAAAGTCCATCAAAATGGTTTATCTTAAAAATAAAAAAATTATATTGTATCTTGAAAATAAAAAATTATATGCTTTACTTGAGATAAAGTTAAATGTTTTGAGGACATACACATTATGATTTAATAATTTAGATTAAAATAATTAGTAATTGAGAAACAGAGAGAAGATTTTGTTTATGTTTTGTTTAATATCACGAACTTATAGTATGTTACAGCTCAGAAGATGAGAAATGTATTTTATATGAATTTGATTGAATTATTATTTATGAAATTTAACAAAAAGGAATTCTAAAAGTAAAGATGAGAGTAAATTTGAGTTAATTTGGACAATAGATCTATTATATCCTATAAATAAATTTTTAATTGATTTAAATTTAAATAACTAACGAATAAAAAGTTAAATACTTAATGACAAATAATCATTATTAAATAAATAAATAATGCTAGAAATTGAAATTGAAATTTGTTATTTTATAAAAATTATAAAAGTATTTTTGTTATTCATTTTTAACACTTTTAGATTTAAATTTAAATAATTAACTAATAAAAGTTATATATTTAATGACAATAATCTTTATTAAATAAATAAAAAATTGTTAGAAATTTAAAGTTAAATTTGTTATTTTTTAAAATTTATAAAGGTATTTATATTGTTAACTTTTAATACTTTTAAAGTTCTCATACATACATACATACATACATACATACATACATACATACATATATATATATATATATATATATATATATATATTCACTTTTAGACGTTGCCATCTTTCTAAGAAAATTGAACTTTTGACAGTGAGTGAACTTAGCGACGAGGCATGCTTGCAGGCAGTATCTCAGACTGCCCTTAAAGGCCTGACTACTTTTTACGGACAAAATTTGTATGAAATTTTTTATGTGAAGTTAGTAATTTTTTTTTAAAAAATAATTTAATAAAAATTTTAATAAAAAATTAAAATTAATATATTGATAAAAAGTTCAATGTAAAAATTACTAATATATTAAAAAAATTATTAAAAAAATTATTTATAATTTAAATTTAATTGATATTTATTCAATGATAAAAATTATATTAATATTTTTATTAAAAATATCTATCTAACAATATATATAAAAAATTTATTAAAACTTTTTTAAAATTTACACATTTAATAATTAAATTTTTTAATATATCAATTTTAATTTTTAATTTTTAAATTTAAATTTAATTTAATTATTTTTTATAAAAAAATTTCACGAACTTTGCTTTTTTAAACTTCATGTAACTCTTTCCTACTTTGAACTCCGTTATGTTCAAAACTTCAAATGTTAATTTTAGGCTTTTAGCAATTTCAGAAAAAATTGAAGGACTTTGGAAATAGAAAAGTCCGTGTGAAAACTGAAAACACTTGGTATTTAGGGAAAAATCTTCATCGTTACTTAAAATATAATAAAAATTTTTGTTATTTTATCTAATGATGATAAATTCACCATCAATTAATTTATAATTAATATTTATTTAATTTATTTTTATATTTTAATTAATTTTTAATTAATTTTATATTTAATTTATAATTATTAAATTTTAATCATTGACTTAATTAAAAATATATTATTTATTTTTAAATTAAATAATAAAATTTTTTGTTTATTTTTAAATATTAGAAGTGATCTTTCTTATTTATTTAGGATACATTTAGATGAATGGTGAGATTGACTTTGATGAAATTAAAAATAGTAGCGAAAATAAAATTAATTATTATAACGTAAAATTAATAATAAGAATATGTGTTTAGATATAAATGTAACGATAATAATAAGATGAATTAAAACAAAAAGAGAAATGGTTATTGAAAATATTAAATTAAAGATTATATAATAAAAATTTTAAATTATTTAATGCTTATAAAATTAAAAAATTATTAAAAAATTAAATTACTTTATGTCTAATAATAATTTATTACTAAATAATTAAAAATAATAAAAATAATAAAATATTAGATAATATTTTTTATTATATTAAAATAAATCACATTATTTCTCAACATGAACATTAACAAAATTATTTTAAAATTTTTAAATAAAAAAAAAGAAAAAGAAAAGGTTGAAATGTATGGATATTTTTATTTTTATACTTCCTTTATCTTTTTTTTTTTTTTTGGTTCATCTTTCTATTTTGGATATCTCATGATTATGTCCTTTTTTTTAACATTTAAAATTTTTATTTTTTATATTTGAAAATTATTTTTTGAGATTTTTAAAATTTTTTAACATAAAAAATCATAAAATTTTAATTTTATAAGAAAATTTAATTTTAATATTCAATACATTAAAATTTAAATTTTTTAAAATTATGGAAAGTCAATATAAAAAAAGCAAGTTAAGATGAAAAGAGTGCTACAATTATAAGAATAAAAAGGTAAAAAAAAAAAAAAAACCGATGCGTTACAAACTTCACTAAGGAAGTGTAGACTAAAAATCAAATCGTGTCGAGCAGTGAAATTCAAATACAAATTCAGCGACAATTTTTGATGAGAAAGCAACCCCACCAGGGGTACGGGCTCTTAACCTGCAACTGCTAAGCCAAAAAAGTCAACCAAGATAGCTATTTGCTATAATCTTGCCGTGTGGCACCCATCATGAAAGTTGGACGAAGACCATAGCAATTGACTTATAATTTTGGTTCATTAGTAATCTTGTTTTTTCCTTGCACTTTCCTTCGCACTTCCTTTTCTTCTTCCTAAATACCATTCTCATCTTTTTTCCTTGAGTGAATATCAATCAATTTGCTAACACTGAATTACATATCGTTTTACCAGTAGTTGATTCACTATTTCTTTGCTCCATACACTTCTTCTACCCAGGTTCTGCTCTTTTCTTCACTGCTCTTTGCTCCATTCAAGGTCTTGCCGAAGCATCAGCCAGTCTAGTAGCTCAACTCAAGGTAAGTAATTTAATTTCCTGTATTCTGTTTCTTTTTCATGCATGTCATGATTTTGTTTTCTCTTCTTTTTTTGATTAATGCTATTACTGTTCCTCTTTACTACTTATGTTGGATTTTTAAAATTCTTTGTTTAAGATTTTCATTTGAACTTTTTTAATGTTATGGTTCGTTAGAAACATGAATATTATGATCATGCAATTACATAAAAGAACAAAGCTTAGAAGATTGTTCCAATTAATGGCTTTATGTTTTGGAAATAGTAATAGTAATACTAACAGCCTTGATAACTGATAACAGTATTTAAGGCCAGGAAATCGGCAAGACCAGAATGTAATAGATCCATGAAAATTCACTTAGAAATGTTTATAGCAAAAAATACATGGTAATATGGTAGAATAGAATTTATCCGCAACAATATAAAGGCTGCAAGGCTTTTGTAAGACACCATCTCCAGAGTCCAGAGGAGTCAAAGAATATGTAATATTGATTCACATCCTTAATAACCAACTTGTCTAATTAAAATATGCTCCTTAGAAATTTACTTCATCTATATTTTTACATGGTTATGGTTATAATGTCTATCAAAATGGTTTATGATATACATATTTGTTCTTATGTACGTAGGGACTTACAGCCATGAGTTTCCTCAATAAAATCAATGAATTTTGGGACACTCCGGCAAACCTTGATGAGAAGATGAATGACCTAAAGAGAAAACTTGAGAGACTAAATGCTCTAAAAGAAGATATGAAGTCAAGAAGGAGCACAGAGTTGCATCCAAGAAAGAAACTAAAGAAAGAAGTTGAGTTATGGTTCAGAAATGTTGAAAGAATAGACGGCGAAATCCAAGACCTTGAACAAAAAATTGGAGAAAGTAACGCTATCTCACGTGGACTCTTCAAAGGAAATGTTTTAAAGAAGATACACGAAGTTGAAGAACTTTATCAACGGGGTAAGTTTGGCGATAGTTTGGTAGTTGACAACCCTGGGTGGATTGGACAGGCTCTATCATCCACAACTTTATTTGGTGAAGCTGCAAAGATTTGTATAGAAGAAATTTGGGGCTACTTGATGGGTGCTGATGTTCAAAAGATTGGGGTTTGTGGAATGGGAGGAGTGGGTAAAACAACCCTTATGAAGGTTATCAACAATCAACTTTTAAAAGAGATTACCAAGTTTGATGTTGTGATTTGGGTCACTGTATCAAAGGAGATGAGCATTGCTAAATTACAAAAAGACATTGCTCGTAGATTGAATGCAACTCTTCCAAAACATGAGGATGAAATAACAAGGGCGGGAATGTTATCAGACTTGTTGGCTCACAAGGGTAGATTTGCGATAATCTTGGATGATATATGGGAAACGTTTTCCCTTGAGGAAGTAGGAATCCCTGAAACTTCAAAGGGAAGTAAATTGTTGCTATCAAGTCGGTCATTGGATGTGTGCCGATACATGGGTTGCAGAGTAATTAACATGAAGCCTCTTCCAGAAGAAGATGCATGGGACTTGTTCATGGAGAAAGTTGGTCGTGATCTTCTCAATTATCAAGATCTGAAACCATTTATGAAGTCAGTCGCCAAGCATTGTGCTGGTTTGCCTTCGGCAATAAACACCATAGGCAGTTGTATGAAGGGCATAGATGACCTTTCTGAATGGAGAAATGCAAGTAAGGAATTGACTTCACATATGAAAAGTGTGAATGGATTGGAAAATGAAATTTTCCATCAGCTGCAATTCAGCTATAATCATTTAAAGGATCCAAAACTCCAACATTGTTTCCTTTTTTGTGCAATATATCCTGAACACTGGGAAATCCCGGAGGTACATCTGATAAGTCTTTGGATTGCAGAAGGGCTGGTGGAACAAATGGACAGCAGGCAAGAGGAGTTTGACAGAGGTCGTTCAATGCTGAATAGACTCATAAACAATTGCTTACTAGAAACTGTTGAAAGAGTTTCTGGAAGATATTTGAAGATGCATGACCTAATGAGAGACATGGCAATTCGTATTACAAATGTAAGACCATGATTCTTGGTGAGAGCTGGCATGCGATTGAAAGAGATACCTGATGTGCGAGATTGGAATGAAGATTTGGAGAAGGCTTCATTGATGCAGAATAGGAAATTACAAATTCCATCCCAAATGCCACCCCCAAATGCCGAATGCTCACAGCATTATTGTTGTCCAACTGCCGTATAAGGAGTATTCCAGAGTGTTTCTTTGAGCAAATGCATGGACTCAAGATTCTTGATCTTTCTGCGAATTCTATTAAGAGTTTACCAAATTCCATCTCTAATTTGGAAACTCTCACTACATTATCGCTTGGTTGGTGTCGTCGATTACGGAAGGTGCCGTCTTTTTCAAAACTTCAAGCTTTAAAAAATTTAGACCTTAGAGCAATAAATATCAAGGATATTTGTACCTTTTTGTACTTATCATGACGGTAATCTCAAACATAGAGGGATTGCAAAGCTATCAACCTGTAAGCATTGGAGCATTTTCCAACCTCAAATCATGACTTTTTTTTTTTTCAAATTCAAATTTAAAATCCATTTAAATCAGTGTTGGAGTTATCTATTTCTTTGAGCGTTTAGATTTTTTTTGGATAAAAAACTGCAAAGAACAAAATTCTTAGATTTTCTTTTCCTCTCTTTTTTACCATTTTGCAATCATCTTCGATATTCTAAACAATCAAAACATAAGCTATATGTGGGAAAATCTCATTGCTTTACTCAAACCAATCAACTCTCTTTACCTCCAAGTCATTACTATAACGCCTACGAGCACGTAGGTCAGGGAAGATAGGCTGTAACTGGAATTCGCTGACATTTTTTTCCTTCTTTAACCCACTGTTGAAGAACTGGACCCACACTGCAACTAGGGTCTCCTACAGCATTGATTCTTGAATGCAGGCTGTTTCTTTTTACCCGGTTTGGTTTCAAACAATATGTTCTTGATATTGCCAACATCACATTTGTTGGAAAAATTTTGGTCTTGTTGTATAAGATTGTGAATAAGGTTCTCGACGCCATTGAAGTCAAGGGCATTCAGGTTTTGCGGTTGGAGTGATTTATGCACTGTTGGGTCAGCAAAAATTGGGTTTTGACTTTGGGGCCCAAAAAATATACAGCACAAAAATTACATCCTCCTCCTCAAAAAACACTTCACATATTTTCATTTTTATCTTGTCAAAAATTTTCAATTTGACCTTTTCTGTATTTATTATTGAGAAAAAAAAGAAAAAAAATAATTTAGAAATTTTGAATGAAGTAATTTTCAAAAATATTTTTATAAATATTCATTATTTAAAATATTTAAAACGATAGATTTCAAAATTAAAAAAACAAAAAGCCTAAGGTAAAGAGGTGTAGAGCTTTGAATAAGATGGATATGTACAAGAAAAAGTGAAAAGACTTTGTAATAGAGTAAGGGTCTATTTGAAACCCTCATTGGCCTCTGGTATGACATTTAATGAGTTTTAATTTTTCAATACCGACATTGAAGAGTTTGTCTATAGGGTTATTAAGACTTGAAAAACACGAAATTCAGATAAATGATCCATCTCTTGAGTAGCTGCATCTTAAAGGTGTTCCAGCAACAAGATATAGAGGAATTAATCTGCTGTTTGTTAATCTGGTTCGATTGGAGCTAGATGTTGGCTTTAATGGTTGGAATTTGCTATCACTCTTCCTTGAAAATTCTCATATTCTACAACTTCTTTGTTAATCTGGTTCGATTGTTATTCAATAGGTTAGGATATGTATTTGAAGAGGACAAAGGATAAAACAGGTTAAAGTTTCCCTAACCAATTATTACCATACTAATTTTTGGCATCTGTCTAGCTGCTCCAGGAATTAATTGACATTGGAGATGAAAAGCAGTGGACACTGCCAAAGCATGTTCCATAATATTGTTTGTTACGCCTGGAAACAAATCACCGCTCATTACCCCGAAAGAAAGATTAGTAAAGGTGTGCTCATCTTCCTTCCTTCTCATATAACTTTTTCTTGCAATTTACATGATATTTAAGGTAGAGAGGGAGGGCACATGCTATTAAACTTCAACATGCAAATTTTCAGACATAATTAGAAAATTAAAACAATGGATTCTTTAAAGAAATTATCAAGATTGGAAACTTATAAAGAAGAAAAGTACTACTTTTTATAACCCTTTTCCTTTTTTTTTTTTGTTTTTATTTTGAGCTACACCGAATAAAATTGGAATTCAAGACTCTCATCCTTGAAGTCGTCTCCAATACCACTTTTTTATTTATATTCTTGTTCAATTATATTACAAAAAGCTATGATAAAAACAACACGGTTAGGAAAGTGTTAAAATATGAAGAGCATTTTTTACGGGTTAAGATGAAGAAAAAAAAAACACATGTTAAAGTCTTACAAGTTATGACAAGTGAGGATGACCAATTGGTGGGCTAGTCCCTTTTTGGGGGCCAAGTGCAAGAAAACAACTCAAACCAAAATATAAAAGGAAAAATTAGAGAATTGAGAAAATTAAAAAAAAAAAATGTTTAGTCTACGGTGATGATAATTCCATAAGCAAATTTAATAACGTATCAATTACGTTGGTGTCAGTTAATTGTATGGTTTATGTATAATTATCATTTTTTTTCAAAATGATTGGTTTTTAATTTCACATTCTTCAAATAAAAAAATGTCTCAACTCCTTAATTAAAGAAATTCAAAGAATAGAAGATATGAACAATGTGAGTTAGGGTGGAAGAGAGTCTTATATTTATACTGTTTTTTATCTACAATATTTGGTATATGAAACGTCTAAAGCCTTGGAAAATTTTGTACAAAGAAACATGATCCCTTAAATAACGGGATACGGTTGAAAAAAATGCAAATAACCGTTTGATAAATTTGGCTGCTAAGAAGCTTACTGGAAAGCCAACTGAGTTGACTTCGTTGGATTTAGCTTGGCTTATTGCATGGCTCCTGTTTGCATGAATAGTGAGTTGACTCAGTTTGCATGTCGCTATTTGCACGGCAGTCACTGTTTGCATGGCTGTTTAACTTGCATGGTTGCTGCTGAGTTGACTCGGTTGCACTGTTTGCGTGGCATTGTTTGCATGGCTCTTTAACAAGCTTGAATTCAGAGTATCTATCTACACCATGGCAAATACATAACAAGGGTAACTTATGTTCAAGAAGATTAAAGACACATGCTTATAAATTCAACAAATTATAAATGAAGAAAAGGAAACTGCCATTAACAGCTGAGCCTGGTAGTTGTGAAAAAAATAACAGAAACAATGTCCTCATAATTAGTTTTACATTTGAGTGACTGACGAAAGCATACATGCTACTTACAGTTTCAAAGAACTTGATACCATACTCATCAGCAAGAGCTTGACCTAGCTTTCTAAGGCCAAGAATTATAGATTCAGCTGCAACTCATCTTTTTGTCACACTAGTGTGAGTGTGGACAGACTACAAGAAGCAAAGTCAGTCATACAAGTCATGTAACAGAGAAGTGGTTGCCTCCCAAATTAACGAACCCACAGTCTAACCCACCAACAAAACAAGATAAGAAATTCTATAAACAAGCAAACGGGTAAATCATATCCTTTTGCTCTCATCCATGTCAGCCTTGCTTGACCCAACCTGTTCTGCTCATCCCCTTAATAGCCTGAGAGGCCACCCAATATGCAGAATTATTTGCATTCCGCCTAATTAAATAAAAACTAAAATTTACATATTGTTAGTTTGGTGTCATCCTACATTTAATAAATATCTAATATCTTGTAGATTTACTATTAATTGATTTTAAATTATATGCTTAATATATATTATTGATTTTTTCACTGAACTCTATTAATTTATTAAATTTAATATTTTATTAAAATTTAATTATATCATTTTTATTAAAAAACTTTACAAACTTCATATAAGAAATTTCATTTTTCTCTATCCCTTATAATATGCCATATTGTCCACTTCTTAAGTCTTCTTAGGGCAATGGCTATCTAAAATGTCAGAAAACCGTCAACTTTTTAGACAAGCCGGTAGATTTGTGTTTTTAAACTGATTTAGTCGAAGGGACGGGATTTTTTTTTTTTTTAATGTAATGGATGTATTACAGTTTGTTTTTGTTTCTTAGGGCTATTGGATGAAATAATTTTTTATTCTGTTTTAACACATTATCATCTTTCTTAGCTACCACGACACGCTTACAGTTAGTCTATTGAACTTTTTCCAGGGGGCAACCTATATAACCTAAGAAATGAAACATTTAGGAAATAGAGAAATCATTATAAAACACAATCACTAGTTGACTTAGCAAATCCAAATAAAATGTATGAAAAAAACCTATACAACGAATAAGTAATAATTTAATTACAATTAGTTTACAATTTGCTTTGAATATTATTACTTTTGACACTGGGTAACCTAATCTATGAAAGGAAAAAGTTTGGAAATAGAGAAATTAATATAGAACACACTCACTACTTGACCTTGCAAATCCCAACAACAAAATATAAGAAAAAAACTAGGGGAGTAGAGAAATAGGTAAGTCGACCAAAGATTCAACTTTTATTTATTTACTTATTAAATTCAATAAACAATCATGAATAAAAATTTCATTAACTAAACAAACAAATTATTATATAACATATTCATTTATATTCAATTTGTTTTCATTTAGAAATATAAATGAGTAGGTATTTGATGAACAATTTAAAAAAACTTGATTTTTGTTTATTTATATTTGCTTCTTAAACTTAACAAAAAAGTACAAACAATATTTCATGATTCGTTAAGTCAACGAATAAATTATAAAAATAACAAAATTCATTTATATTCGATATTCAATTATATCCATAGCTAAACAATGAAGAAGTGATAATTTAATTACCACTAGTTTGCAGTTTGCTTTGAATATTATACCTTGTGACACATCTAACAATTCTTTTATAAATAAAGTTATCTAACAATTTTTGTTAATAAATTAGGTCGTTTCTCTTGCTTTAATTTACAGTATCCAATCTTCTCCGCACTTTCACTTTTCTTTTTCTTGGTTTTCCACTCCATTTTCCTTTATCCTAAAAATCCAATCAAGACAGACACCATCTATAAATATTGATTCCTCATTTCTTTGCTGCTTAAGTGCTTATTCTTCTTCAACTAGTTAGCATTGAATTGGTTTGCTTCTCCTTATTTGCTATTCCTTTCCTTTGCTATCCTTTCTATATATTCACAAGGTCTTGTAGTAGAAGCATTAATTAGCCATTTGGGAGCCCTCTAAGACAGGTAATTTTCAGTACTAGTTTTAGGTTTACTTTTATGCTGATAAACTAGGGACATTTGACTTGTTTTGTTTCATGGTTTTCATGATTTGTTTTATATATATTCAACTTTAAAAAATTGTTTGCAATCATTTGTTAAATTTAATAAATGAACAAAAAGTAAATATGTTTATGAACTATTCATCAAACAATATATATTTTTACACCATTGGATATAAACGGGTCGAATATAAACAAATTTTGCTATGTTCATAATCTATTCAGTTAATTAAAAAATCTTAAAATACTATTCATAATCGTTTGTTAAATTTAATAAACGAATATAAAAAAAGAAATTGAGTATGTTCACAAACTTTTTGTCTAACATTCTATAAATTTACGCTCCTAGGGTTTAATTGTTGATAGTTTAATTGATCTTCATTTCCTTTGTTCATTAAATAAAGGAAAAAAAAGAAATGCAAATTACACTACACTTGACAATATCCTAAACCTTATTATATATTTTGCTTCTTGTTATATTTTAGGTATTTTCTTCCCTGCTTTTTATTTTATTCAAGGGTCTTGTAGAAGCATCAGCTAGATAGGTTGGTAATTTTATTTTCGATATTCTATTTCATTTTATGCTCATAAATTGGGTGAAATTGTTTTCTTTTATTTCATTCTTGTTATGATTTGTTTTCTTTTCTTTGTTTGATTTATGCCATTCACTTTCATCTTTCACTAAACATGTTGGTTATACAAATTTTGTTTTAGACCAATTTTTTTCTAAACGTGTATTATAGTATGGAGAAAACTTACATGAAATTCTTTATGTGAAGTTTCTTCTTAAAAGTAATTTAATAAAAATTTTAATAAAAAATTCAAACCGATAGATTGATATAATTTAGTGTGAAGATCAATAATATGTAAAAAAATTATTAAAAATATTATTTATAATTCAAATTTGATTGATACTTATTTAACGATAAAAATTCAATGAACATTTTTACTAAAAATATTTATTCAAAAAAAAATATAAAATATTTTAAATTTTTTTAAATTTTGCACACTTGATCTACGTAACGAAACCTTTCAATTTATTGATTTTGATTTTCAATTTTAGTTTTTATTTAATCATTTTTAGTTAAAAACTTCACGAACTTAACCTAAGAAACTTCATCAAAATCTTTCCCTTACAATATTGCAAGTAGATGATTTAGCACGTAAAAGTATATTGTGTAAATAATTATTACAATAATTAAACAAATTTTATTTTATTTTTAAGTTTCATACAATGGTGTCATATCATATAGATCCGTGGACCTACCACTAGATATGGATTAGATGAGTCACCACCAATCTTTTTTGTCTGAGTATGATTGGTCACCTGAAACAGATTCTGATTTGCGAAACTAGATTTAGGTTGAGAGTACGGTTACGTGTGAGGAAGGTTATAGCACTATAACAGCACCCTTCCAAAAGATGGTAACTGTTTGATCTCAAATTATCCAAGCCTTGATCATATTTGTAATTTACCAAATTGTTTAATATTGAAAATTTGTTTTAAAATTATCCCAATAGTTTGGTAGCAATTTAAGATAATTCTCTCATCATATGAGTGTTCATGGAGACTAATGTCCCACTCTAAAGAAGCCCCGTCATCGAATTTATTAAAGTATTTTATTTTAAAAAATGAGTAAAGTTTCTCAATAGTTTGGTAGGACTTATTTTAAAGCAGATCTCTCAATAGTTTGGTGAGATTTTATTATAAAAAAATTATAAAAATTTTGAAAATTTCATTAAGTCTCTCAATAGTTTAGTAAAATTTAATTTGAAGCAATTCTCCAATAGTTTAGAGGATAAAAATTATTTTTTATTTTTTTATATTTCTTCTTTATTATTTTCTTTAAAAATGCTTTGTGAAAATTTTTAATAGTTTGGTGGACTCCATAAAATTTTAATGTATAAAATTATCTAATAGTTTGATAAGATTCATGGATTTATTTAAAAAAGATTTCTCTTTTTTTCCTATTTATTTATTATTACATTTAAAAAAAACTTATTTGAAAGTATTTTTTTATTTTTGCTTTATTTCCCAAAAGAAAAGAATTTTCTTCTTTAAAATATTGAATTACCAAATACAAATGAATAAATAAACCCATAAAAAATGAAAAAAAAAGATTAAAAAAATAAATAAAATCAAAAAATAAAATGAAAAAAGAAAAAAGAAAAACCAACAATTGGGTCGGGTAAATACCAGGGTCAACATGCAGATCCTTAGCAGGTTACCCACGTAATTAGATTCTCCAAAATGGTGTCGTTTTGACACCTTATAAAAGTTACTTTTTTGCATTTTTGCTCAGAAGCCCCATGTTCTCCCTCTCTTTAGACTGAGAAGCTCTGATTTTTCTTTAGAAATTTCCTAAGAACACTATCAGAGATTCAACCAAAAACTAAAAAATCCCACTGGTTGTTAGGAAAGTTGTCAAAAAATTTAACTGAAAACTAGAAAACCCATCGGTTTCTAAAAAAGCCACTAGAATCCCACCAAAAAATTCAACCTCACCGGAAAGTTCAACTAAAAAATTCAAAAACTTATCTTAAAATTCATCCAAAGCCAGATTTTTCTAGAAAAATCCTAAATTTTCCTAGATTTGCCCAGATTTCTTCAAAAACTCTCCAAAACCTTTATTTTACCTCTAAAAACCTAAACCCAAACCCAAAAACTTCAAATTAAACCCAGACAAAAAATCAAAATTCTAGAAATTCTTTACTACCAAAATTTTTTAGAACACTAACTTTCCTAAAAAATCGATCGTTTCCCTCACAAATCAACTATTCTTTCCTTTTGATTGTGAGTCCAATTTATAGGTAGCCTTTAGGAGCATCTTTAAAAAATGGACATAATCATCCCAAGCTTGAATCCTAAGATTGAGTTCCGTCTGAGCGTGATCTTAAGTCCCAATTGATTTTAGCAGTTATACTGATTCGATTTTGCATTAAAAACCTTGGCTATGTTGATGGGATTTTGATTTGAAATCTTGATTTCATGTGCAGATTAGAAAGAAAGGAAAGGAAAATAAAGACAATAATAATAATAATAATAATAATAATAATAATAATAATAATAATAATAATAATAATAATCGTACTGATATATTATTGTATAATAAATATAGTATAATGATAATGATAAGAATAATAATAATATGATAATGTACAATATAATTAGTATAATAATACTAATAATAATATTATACTATAATATTATATTATATTATATTATATTATAACATGCAATACTATATAAAAAATACTAATAATAAAGAAAATCGATCCTGATTGGTCATGTACATAAATAGGTATTTACAGTTGTCTCTCTTTATATATCACTATTAGATAAAAATGATGCAAAGAACTAGATAACCAGTCGTTCAAGTTAAATCAACGAGTGAAAATGATCGGGATTGAACTGTAAGTCAGGAAGATGATCTAGGTTGAACTAAGATTGAATGATTGGTATGATGCTATGAGTTTAAAAGTGATCAAGATCGAGTTAAGATCGAAGATGAATTACTAGGATGATGTCACGAGTCAAGAAAATGATCTGGATTGAGCCAAGATCAGATGATTGGGACGATATCGTAAGTTTAAAAGTGTCTAAGACCAAGTCGAGGCTGAAGATGAATGATCGAGACAATGCCATAAGTAAAAAAAATGATCTAGACTGAACCGAGATCAGATGATTGAGACGATGCTATGAGTCTTAAAATGACCAAGACCGAATCGAGGTT
Source organism: Durio zibethinus (assembly GCF_047325235.1). Classification (NCBI taxonomy): domain Eukaryota; kingdom Viridiplantae; phylum Streptophyta; class Magnoliopsida; order Malvales; family Malvaceae; genus Durio; species Durio zibethinus. Next base: position 13,646,522 of record NC_143165.1, read on the forward strand.
AAGGATGAATGATCGAGACGATGCCACGAGTAAGAAAAATGATTTGGATTGAGTCGATATTGGATGATTGAGATGATGCCATGAGTCTAAAAGCGACCAAGATAGAGTCGAAATCATGGATGAATGACTGAGATGATGCCGTAAGGCAGAAAAATGATCTAAATTAAGTCAAGATTAGATGGTTGGGTTTATGTCATGAGTCTGAAAGCAACCAAGATCGAATCGAGGTTGAAGATGAATGACCAAGATGGTATCACAAGTCTAAAAGTGATCAAGACCAAGTTGAAGTTATAGATGAATGATCGAGATGATGTCGTGAATTAAAAAAATAATCTAGACTAAGCCAAGATCGAATGATTGGAATATTATTGTAAGTTTTAAAGCGACCAAAACCTAGTCAAAGTCATGGATGAATGACTGAGATGATATCACAAGTTAGGAAAATGATCTAGATTGAGCCAAGATTGGATGACTAGGCCGATGTCGTAAGTCTAAAAACAACTAGAACTAAGTCAAAGTTGAAGATGATTGATCAGGATGATACTGCGAGTTTGAAAGTGACCAAGATCGAGTTGAGGTCATATATGAATGATCGAAATGATGTCGCGAGTTAGAAAAATGATTTAGACTAAGTCAAGATTGGATGACTAGGATGATGCCATGAGTCTTATAGCGACTAAGATCGAGGATAAATGACCAGGACGATGTTGCAAGTCAAAAAAAATAATTTGGATTGAGCAAAGATCGGATGATTAGGATGATGTCACGAGTCTAAAAACGACTAATATCGAGTCAAAGTCATGGATGAATAACCAGGATGATACCACGAGTTTAAAAAATGATCTAGATTGAGTTAGGATCGAAACCTATGATGAATGATCATGCAATGATATGAATGTATGCTTTATCTAGGATGCAAATGGAACATCCATCATGGTACTAAGGGTTTTATAGCTTTCATCTGCATTCTCATTTTTGTACACCTTTGGCAAGTAAATTATCTTTTATTACCCTGAACAAGTATTTATCTTCATCCTAAGAAAAGCTTTTGAAATCAATGATTTTCTCTTATTTAGAGGAGTTCATCCTCGGTCTTTGTCTCTTTCAATTTTCTCAAAGTAACACAATTTCTTATGACTTTGTTCAATTATTAATCATTATCTCAATTTTAAAATATGAAATGCAAGTTATGCACTTCTTTTATTCATGGCAAAGTATAAAGAGAAATGGCAAATATATATATTGAAAATGGAAAATAAGACGAATGTCATTTATTTAGATAAGCAATAAATTCCAAATAATGACCAGGAACAAGATGAAGGTGTATATGGATGGCTATTTAGAGTAGTGATGCCTTAATATAAGCAATCAGATAATCATGACAACAAATCTTGGATTGTTTAAAAAATTCAACAAAACATGATGCCCCAACACCTCAAAGCTTTATGAAATTCACTATTTTTGGTATGCCTTTCAAGTGATGCTATATTGTACTTATTTGAATTGCTTTCATTCGATTCAAGCTCCTTTTTGGGTTTTTAACTTGAATTTCATTTTTTTTAGGCTCAAGCAAAGTATTTCTTCACGACATCAAAATTAATACAATTAGGAAGCTTCTCTCCATTCATTTTTGACAAGATTAAGGCTCCCCCTAATAAAACTTTTTTTTTTTATAACATATGGTTCTTTCCAGTTTGGAGTTTATTTCTCTTTATTGTCATGTTGACTCGAAAGAATTCTTTTCAATACCCACTTTCCTTATTGAAATTGACAAGGTCAAACTTTTTTGTCATGAGCTCTCATCATTCTCTTTTAGTACAATTAGCTGTGACAGAGTGCTACTAATCTTTTTTCTTTAATGAAATTTAATTGTTCATAGCGCTCTTGGACCCATTCAGCCTCTTTTAATCCCACATCTCTTAAAACTCTTAGAGATAGAATTTTTACTTCTATTGGCAATACAACTTTCATTCTAAAAATCGAGAAAAAGGGAGTTGCCCTAGTAGAGGTGCACACGGAGGTTTGGTAAGCATGTAGAGCAAAAGGTAATTTTTTATGCTAATCTTTATATGTCTCGATCATCTTTTTCATAATCCTTTTGACATTCTTATTTATAGCTTCGATTGTCTCATTCATTTTTAGGCATTAAGGAGCTGAATTATGGTACTTAATTTTGAACTAAGCACATACTTCTTACATCATTCTACTATTAAAATTTTTTTCATTATCTAAAATAATCCTCTTTGAGGCTTCGTATTTGCATATTATTTCTCTCTTGATGAACTTGTAGACTACTGAGTAAGTTACAGTTGTGAATAAAGTTACTTTAACCTATTTGGTAAAGTAATCAATCATACAAAAATGATCCCATTTGATGCCTTTAGTGTAATTAGACCAATGACGTCCATTCCCCACATAGAAAATGACCAAGGTAGTGCTATAACATGTAAAGCATTGGACGAAGCATGAATCTTATCAGCATAAATCTAGCATTTGTAATATTTTTAAGCATAATCAATGCAATCTTTTTTCATTATCAACCAATAGTATCTGGCTCGTATGATCTATCTTGCCATCATACGTCTGTTAGCATTTACTTCACATACACCATCATGCACCTCATGAATGATCTTTATGGCCTTAGAAACACCTATACAATGTAATAATATTTTGTCTTTACTTCTCTTGTACAAAATTTTTCCATAAAAAAAATCTCATAACCAATCTCTTTAGTACCCTTTTATCATTTTTTGTTGCTTGATCTAGGTACTGTTGATCCTTTAAATATCACATAATGTTGTGATACCAAGGATTGCCATCTTCTTCCTCTAAATTAGCACAATATACTAACATGTCCTTGACATCTATCTTAATGGGTAAAATTTCAGTAGTATTACTAATCTGTCCCATTGTAGCCAAAGTGGCCAAGGCATCTATGATATAATTTTCTTTATGGGGCAAGTGTTCAAATTGGATCATCTTGAATTATTTACATAGCTCTAAGACCTATTTATGATAAGAGATGAGTTTGGAATCCCTTGTCTCCCATTCATTTTTTAGTTGATAAATAACTAAAGTTGAATCCCTGAACACTTTTAATGCCTTAATTTTTCTGTCTAGAGCTACTAGTAATCCTATAACACAAGCCTTATATTCAGCCATATTGTTGGTGTAATTGAAGTTTAATCTCATTGACATCGATTAGTAACATTTTGTTAAAGATATTAAAATTGCTCTAATCCTATGCCTCATGGCATTAGTAGCCCCATCGAAATACATTTTTCATGTCTCTTCCTCACCATTATCTTTTTCTAACCCTGAGATGGCCATTAATTCTTCATCTAAAAAATCAAGTTTCATAGGTTCATAATTTTCAGTAGCCTTATCCATAAGAAATTTAATGATGATACTTCTTTTGATTACCTTTTGGCTCCGTAAACAATGTCATACTCTGAAAGCATCACCTGCCATATTGCAATTCTTCCTAGCAATGATGGTTTCTCAAAAATGTATTTGATTAGGTCCAGTTTAGCTATAAGCCAAGTTGTATGGTAGAGCATGTACTACCAGAGTCTTTTAGCCGTCCAAGCCAATACATAACATATTTTCTCTAGTGACTTGTACTTTGACTCGTACTCTATGAACTTCTTGCTTAAGTAATAAATAGCTCTCATTTTTTTTTCAGCTTCATCTTGTTAACCTAGTACATATCTCACTGATTTCTCATGCACCACTATATACAGAATTAGTGGTTTTCTCGAAACAGGTGATGCTAATATTTGAAGATTTAATAGGTATTATTTAGCCTTATCAAAAACTTCTTGACATTTTACATTCCAATCACCAAGATTACTTTTCTAAATGAGTTTGAAGATAGGATCACATTTAAAAGTGAGTTGAAAAATGAATTGAGAGATTTAGTTCAATCTGCCTAAGAAACCTTAAGCCTCTTTTTGCATGCTTAGTAGGGATAAGTTTTGAATGGCTCAGATTTTATCTGAGTCAACTTCTATTCCTCTTTCACTAACTATAAATCTCAATAATTTTCCTAACCAAGCTCTAACGTGCATTTGGACATATTCAACTTAAGTTGAAACTTTTTTAACCTCTTAAATAATTTTTTGAGATTAGCTACATGATCGTCCCTTTTCTGAGATTTTGTAATCGTCTTATCCACATATACCTCAATCTCGTTGTGTATCATACATAGAAAAGTGTGACCATAGTTCTTTGCTAGGTTGCCCTGGCATTTTTCAATCCAAAGGGTATGACCTTGTAACAAAAAGTTCCTTACATGGTTACAAATATAGTCTTTTTCATATCTTCTTAAGCCATTTTTATTTGATTGTAGCTGAAGAATCCATCCATAAAAGAAAATATTGAGTGTTGGGTTGTATTGTTTACCAAAGTATCAATATGAGGCAAAAAAAAATTATCTTTAGGGCTAGCTTTATTCAAATCATGGTAATCTACACATATCCGTACTTTTGCATCTTTTTTGGGGACATATACTATATTAGCCATACATTTGGAATACTTGGCCACTTGCAAAAAGCCTACATCAAATTGTTTATTCACTTTTTTTTTTATTTTCAACAATATTTTTAGTTTCATTCTTTTCAACTTTTGTTGGATTAGCTTGCATTCAGGCTTCAAAGGTAGCCTATGTTCCACTATTTTAATATTAAGCCCAAGCATATCTTGGTAAGACCAAGCAAACATGTCTATAAATTCTTGAAGTAATTCTTTTAGCCATTGTCTATCAATTTTTGAGAGTGAGGTACCGACCTTAAGTTTTTTTTTATTCTTAGCATCATCGAAATTGACCATTTCAATAACTTCTTAATGAGAGTCAATGGATTTATTTTCTTGCTCAATTATCTTATTAAATCTGAAGGCAAATGGTATTCTTCAAAGTTCTCTTCAATGTCAAGTTCATCATTATTAATTGAATTTTTAAAGTTAAACTCCTAATTATTGTCATGATTACCTTCATGTTCATTCGGAGACCTAAAAATTAATGAAAGAGGAAATATTGGTGAAACACTTTGATAGGGGTGTGGATGGAATAGAATGAATGGATAAAATGCATGTTCTTATCTTTTATTAAAATAATGAAAAATAAAGGGCCCAAACATAAAGACTATCATATTGCTTCTGGGCATAAGCAATTAGGATTTGTGTTTACATTAAGAAAATACTAGAAGCAACAGGTATCCAAATGACTTTTTAATTCTTCAGTTCATAATCGGATGGGCATGGGTAAACCAAAGCTTTCTTATTTTGGTTTTCGTTACCCACTATATGAATGGATAACTTGGTGAAAGTTTCCTTCCATTTTGATTCTTCTTTCGTATCCTCCTCAACTCTTAGGTGCATGTATCCTCTAAGAATAAAAGTTTTATTTAGATGGAAAATAATCATCATCCCATTCTTTATCCTCTAGCTACTGTTTCACATTTCTTCCATCTCATAACCCAATCCCAATTAGCCACTATTGTCTTCAATCTTTGGAAGCTCTCTTATCCCTTGAAGGCTTTTGCCCAAGCCAAACCCAATACTCTAACCCTTGTTAATTGTTTGATTAATCACAATCTGGCTAAATTTAAGCCATTCACCTATTGTATTAATAGGTTCAAAAGATCGATAAGAGCATTCCAATAACTCTTGTGTCACTTTTACATCTGAGGCATTTATAGGTTGGGTCACCAAAAGATCTTTTTCCCCAACCACAATCATCAGTTGTCCTTTCACATTAAATTTGATTTTTTTAATGCAACAAAGAAGGGATAACACTTACTTTATGGATCCACGATCTTTCTAATAAATAACTATATGATAGGGAGATATCTATGACTTTAAACTTTATGTTAAAAACACATGGCCTAATCTGTATAGGCAATTCACTATCTCTTAAGACTTCTCATCTGGTCCTATCAAATGCTCGGACCACCATATAACTGCTTTGGATGTAGGACTCATCAAAAGGCAATTTGGTCAAGGTAGACATAGGTATACCATTGATAGTCGATCCATTATCAATAAAGACTTTGGCTATTATATGGTTTTTACATTTGACAGTGATGAGCAAAGCCTTAGTGCTCCCTCTATCTTCAGGTAAGATCTCATCATCATTAAAAGAGATGTGATGCAACACCACTAGATTCTCTGTCAAGTGATTCACATACTCTATAGACATGTTGTGGGTCACATAAGCTCGATTCAATACCTTTAGCAAGGCATTATGATGTGGTTTAGAGTTTAAGAGAAACGAGAACATAAAAAGTTTGGCTGGCATCTTATTCAATTGCTTCACCATAAAGTATTCATTATGTTTTATTGGCTTGAAAAACTCACAAGTTTTTTTTTTTACACAAACTTTGGGGCATTTTTCTCTAAAATTTCTTCTAGTTTAGTTTGCTTCTCTATCTCTTATCTGTTTTCCCCAAGGTTTTTAAAGTATAACATCTTTCACTTTTAGTTATGCCATCTACACCTATTATGTTAGCAGTTTTAGATTTTGGCATAACCTTTTCCTGCCCTGGGTTGTCATTTCACAATCATATCTCCAAAGTACTGCCCTTTCATTTTTGTAGGGGAATGGCCATGAGACTTTGAAAGTTATTAGCTTGGGAATAAATTTATTCTTAATTGATTTTGGCTTTTCATTGTAGTAGATGGTGATAGGTTTTGGCACCTATCTATTTGTTATGCCCACTTTAGTATTTTTTAAAGCTTTTGACTCCTCATATAACTTTATCTGGTATGAGTCCATTAGTTTTTACACCTCATCACATAATTGCTTACAAATGTCAATAGAGTGCTTTGGAGCTACATTATGATACTTACATCTTTGATTGGGGATGCATTTTTTCATATAGGTGCATGGAGCTACTAGTTGTATCAACCTAGCCTTATATAGGGCATCATATAGCTTAAATGACATTTTAAGCTCTTTCACCCTTTTTTTTTATATTTTTTTGTCATTATCTAAGGCATTGACTGTATGATTGGGTAAAGATTCCTGCTGACATTAGGTGCTGAGTTTCCACTAGTATCAAAACTTATTAGCCCTTATTTAATCAAATGTTACACTTTTTACTTTAAAAAAATGTAATTCTTAGTAGAATGGCCTGTTACCCCATAATGGTAGTCACAATGGGTGGTGGCATCATGCCATTTAGGATAGGAAAGTTCAAGTTGTTTTACAAAAATAAGGGTAATTAGGTGGTTTTTATAGAGCTTTTGATATAGCTCAGTGCAGCTTATGGGTATAGGATCAAATGTGGGTCTTTCCCTTGTCCGTAGTTCTTGAACACCACTTGTTATACCAGCTGGTTGAGTAGGTAATCATGGTAAAGATAGATAAAAAAGTCATATAGTTGGTTGGTAAAGAGAAGTGGAAGTATGGGTCACAGTGTGGTGATATATAGGATAAGTTGGCTGAGAATAGCTTCTGATTTACTGCCCTTCAAGACTCACAACTTGAGTCTCACTCTCTTTCTTCTTAGGTGCTCTTTTAGACTACTTTTTTTTTTTTAAGTTTACCATTTTTTATGGCCTTTTTGATGATCTCTCCTGAAATCACCATATCAGCAAAGTTTTTAGTTATGTTTCCTATCATTCTTTCATAGTATGACGACTTTAAAGTGCTCACGAATAGTAATGTAGTTTTTTTTTCGTTAAGAGAGGTTGTACCTGAATAACTACATCCCGTCACCTTTGGGCATATTACTTAAAGGATTCAGGTGTTTTTTTTTTATTTTTTGCAAGGAAAAATGATCAAGGGCCATATTAATGATGTGACAGTACTAATTGATAAAGGATCAAGTTAGATCTTTACATGAATTTATGCAAGTCTCATCAAATTGAACCTTGCTGCAGACCCAATTAAGCTATCTTCAAATATATGCATGAGCAACTTCTTGTTGCTGGAATACGCTACCATCATGCAACAATACATTATGATATGTGTGATGGGTCATTTAATATCGTCATATTTCTCAAATTTTAGTACTTTGAATTTATATGGCATCATCACGTCTAGTACTAAACAAAACCCCATTACATCCATAGATCCATAAAAATCAATTTTTTTTATAACTTGTAATCTTTCATCGATCATGTTCATGGCTTAATCAATTTTAAAATTTTCTAAAGGTGTAACTGCCTGCAACTTTTCTTTTTCCTTTATCTCATCCAGAATGGAAGTTGAATGGGCTCAGTAACTTTTTTTTTATGAAAACAGGATTATTATAACTTTAAATGTTTTCATGATTGGGTGCATAAGTCATTCTCAGATAGTTGTAATTTGGAAATATAGCCTATTGTGGTTGAAAGTTTGGGGCAGTTTGAGTCTGATGTGGACCAAAACCTAAAGGATATGTTGATACAGTAGCTTCTTATGAGGTATCTTCTTTCATTGATTTCTCTTTATTTATCTTTTATAAAGCTTTCAGAATCCTGCTTAGTTTTTCTTCAATTACTCTTAGGCCTTTTTTAGCCTTTTAAAATAATTCCCATTATCCTGCTCCATTTTCATGGCTTTAGCCTAGGTGTTGTATAAATGTATAGCTATTCTTGCACCTTAGTACCACAATTGAAAATTAGTGATGATGCTATGATAATGAATGAATGTGATGCAATGCATGGAATAAGAAAAGAAAAAAAAAGAAAATTTTCCCCTTTAAAAATTTCAACAAAAGTGAATTTTCATTTATTCCAAAAGAGTCTATTTTACATCAAATATAATACTGTCCCTCTATAAAAACGTCTAACTTGCTCATACTAGTCTTTAGCCTCCTCAATGAAGTTTAGTAGTCTCTATCCATGCTTTCTTATTAGTGTGATCAAAGCTCTCAATGCCTCAGCCTCTTTCACCATTTCATCTACCTTGATCACTACTTTGTCTATCTGAGCTATGAGATGCTCTATGTACCTTTGTTTTCCCAACCATTCTCTCTTATAGCACCACATCCGATAGGCTAATTCTTTGTGTTTTTCTAGTCTTTTTGTTCATTCAACTTCAGTTTTAGGGTCAAAATGTAATTTGTGAGTATTTTATTTTCCTACTGAACTTCAACATAATCATCTTCTATTTATGAACATTTTCTTTTTAACTCTTCATTTTCACAAGTTAGATCTATGTTGTTTATTTCTTCGGCTTGCACCTGTATGTGCAATCTCTTATGCTCTTGTTATAGCTTCCTTAACCCTTTAAGGGCATTATCCTATTCTCAAACAACCTTTAGAGCCTTACTATATTCCTTGAAAATCTTGTGGACTTGGACTTCTACTTTTTTTGCTTTGTCTTGCCACTGTTTTTTTTTTTAAAGCTTCAGAATTTCTTATTTCAAATTTTCTTTCTCTGCTTCATGTTTTTTCCTTGTAGATTCTAATTCTAGAGGCACAATTTCTGACTCATGGTCTACTGATTGGTAACGATTTTTAGGCATAGTTGCCACCTCTTGGCCCCATTTTGTTTTCCAAATTAGATAGCCCTAAGTGACATTATCAGTAAATGGTCTAAGGCTTACTCTCTTAGGTTTCTCTAGGCCTTGATCATGCTATCAATCTTCTAAAAAGTTTTAGGCTCTCCATACGAATAGTCATACTAGCTAAGCTTGTACATCATTAGAATAAACTATTTAACTTCATGCTATCTTTTTACCATCAGTGGTGTATAACTTGTTGACCCCTATAGACCTAAAAATGAAACCCCTGTCTCATCTCCACATTGATATAACATAGGTTCACGGTTCATTCAAGAAACAACTATTTTACTTGATCGACTATGAGTTTTTATAGCAGATATTCCCACTCTTTTTGAGTCTTTGCTTCTGGCCAAATATTCTGATAGAATTCTCAAATTGGGATTCGACTATGAAAATAAAGCTTGGAGAAAATATTCTTCTTGCATTCCAAATGGCTTTTCATTTATAGATGCATTAGTGGTATGCAACCCATGAATCATACTTTGTCATTTTGTCTACAAAAGTTTAGAGATTTGATGGTTTTTGCAAAGATAGCTAGTGAAAGATTACACCATTTTTCAATATGCTCAAATAGATAAACTACTTCTATCTCAATGTAGCCTAAGACCATGGGGAAAATGACCAACCCATATATGACTAGAGCAAACACATTTATTCCCTAATCATCATCTAGATGTTTGACAATGAAATCTCGGAGAATCTCTTATGGGATACCCTTATGCTCTTTTTTTTCTCGAACATATAAATCTATGATCTCTTTTCCCACTTTTAAAATCTGGACTAGCTTCTTGCAATTTTTTATTTGTGCTTCTTCATATATATTTTGTCTAGATATAATAGATGCATACCCATTAAAGTCGAATGCTCCTCTATCATTAACACCAAATCAACCTTATTAAAGATGAAACAATAGTAAAAGATCCTAAAATTGTACCGTCACCTTAATGAGTGAGTTATCAACCTCCACTGATAAGAGATATACAATATGCCCAAACTTTAGACAAAAAGCTTCCTCTCTTGAAGAAGTCATGCTATTTGATAGGCTTTTCAAATCATTCTATTTAAGGAGCAAGCGAACTTCCCTTGGTAGTGTAGAGATATGACTAAGTGGTAAACTATCTCTTTCTTCTTGTTGTCTCTTTTCTGACTCTATCTTTACATCTATAGGCGAGTCACATTTGAAAAGTATAGATGAGGCACAAACCTGACGTTCTATGGATTCCATGAAAACTTTTATTAAAATAACTTTTAGGGTAAGAATACTATGCAATCTGTAAGTATGTTTATGAATATGCATAATAAAAAAAGAAATAAAAGAAAACAAGAAAATTAGTTAGTCATTTCAATAATAAAAAACATAGAATAAGCACCATATAACAAGTAAGATAACAGTTTGACCTTGATTTTGGACTGACTACAAAGGGTGAAAAGATAAGGCTCTATCTATTGTTGGGTTCTTAAAGTTAACTATATCCAGTTTATGTTAATTCTAAAAGGTTCCCAAATTATTTCTTACATTATCATCCATCACAGCTTAATAAGGCACTCAGATCCTCGCCCATCATAGGTTGCAAGTGAAAAGGGTTCAATTTGAGTGAGAGTGTTTCACAAGCCCATGCAAAGACATGAAATCTCACGAGGGCATAGGTATTTCACTCCTTCCTGAAGGTAGAGCTTAGGTGGAAAGCTTATGTTATGCTTATGCAAATGAATAACAGAGATATATATGCAATAAATAACTAATTAAGCAAGTGTAAACAATGAAAAGAAATAAAAAAATAAATGAATAATTAAGCAAGTATAAGCAATGAAAAAAATAATCTCAAATTTATTAAGCAAGGCTTAGACAATAAGAAATCATTTGTTGGCCTGACTCTTGATTGTCCCTAGTGGAGTCGTCAAACTGTCATAACGTATAGATTTATGGACCTCCTGCTAGACATGGATTACAAGAGTCACCACCAATCTTTTTTGTTTGGGTGTGATTGGTCACCTGAAATAGATTCTGATTTGAGAAACTAGATTTAGGTTTGAAAGTATGGTTACTTGTGAGAAATGTTATAGCATTTTCACAGTGCCCTTCAAAAGAATGGTACAAGTTTGATCTCAAATTATCCAAGCCTTACCATATTTATAATTTACCAAATTGTTTAATATTGAAAATTAGTCTTAAGATTATCCCAATAGTTTGGTAACAATTTAAGATAATTCTCTCATCTCATGAATGTTTATGAAGACTAATGTTCTACTTTGAAGAAGCTTTGTCTTCAAATTTATTAAAATATTTTATTTTGAAAAATGAGTAAAGTCTCATAATAGTTTGGTATGACTTACTTTAAAGCAAATTTCCTAATAGTTTCATGAGATTTTATTATAAAAAGATTTGTAAGAATTTTGAGAATTTCATTAAGTCTCTCAATATTTTGGTAAGACTTAATTTGAATGAATCTTCCAATAGTTTAGAGGATAAAAATTATTTTTTATTTTTTATATTTCTTTTATATTATTTTTTTTAAAAATGATTTATGAAATTTCTTAATAGTTTAGTGGATTCCGTAAAATTTAAATCGATAAAATCTTCTAATAGTTTGATGAGATTCATGGATTTATTTAAAAAAGATTTCTCTTTTTTTATTGTATTTTTTTCCTATTTATTTATTATTACATTTAAAAAACATTTATTTGAAAATATTTTTTTATTTTTCTTTATTTCTCGAAAGAAAATATTTTTCTTCTTTAAAATATTGAATTACCAAATACAAATGAATAAATAAACCCATAAAAAATTGAAAAAAATAGACAAAAAATAAATAAAATCAAAAAATAAAATGAAAATAAAAAAAAAAAAGAAAACCTGTGATCGGGTCGGGTTAGTACTAGGGTCAACGTGTTGATTCTTGGCAGGTTACCCGTATAATTGAGTTTTCTAAAATGGTGTCATTTTGACATCCTATAAAAGTCACTTTTCTGCATTCTTGCTCAGAAGCCCCCTACTCTTCCTCTCTTTAGATTGAAAAGCTCTAACTTCTCTCTAGAATTTATCAAGAATATCATCAGAGATTCAATAGAAAACTAGAAAAACCCATCAGTTTCTGTGAAAGTTGTTAAAAAATTTAACAAAAAACTGAAAAATCCATTGATTTCTAGTAAAGTCATCGGAATCCCATTGAAAAATTCAACCTCGTTGGAGAGTTCAACCAAAAATTTCAAAAACTCATTAGAAAATTCATCCAAACCTAGATTTTTCCAGAAAAATCCTGAAATTTCCCAAATTTGCCAAGATTTCTTCAAAAACTCTCCACAACCTTTATCTTACCTCCATAAACCTAAACCCAAATCCAAAAACTTCAAATCAAACCTAGACAAAAAATCAAAATTCCATAAATTCTTTACTACCGAAATTTTCTAGAACACCAACTCTTCTAAAAAAATCAACCGTTTCCCCGAAAAATCAACTATCCTTTCCTTTTGATTGTGAGTCCAATTTATAGGCAACCTTTAGGAGCATTTTTAGGAAACAGACAGAATCATCCTAGGCTTAAATCCTGATATTGGGTTCTGTCCGAGCATGATCTTAAGTCTCAATTGATTTCAGCAGTTATACTGATCCAATTTTGCATTAAAAACCTTGACTATGTTGATGGGATTCTGATTTGAAATTTTAATTTCACGTGCAAATTGAAACGAAAGGAAAAGAGAATAAAGACAAAATTAATAATAATAATAATAATAATAATAATAGTATAATAAATATAGTATAATGATAATGATAAGAAGAATAATAATATGATAATGTACAATATAATTAGTATAATAACACTAATAATAATATTATACTATAATATTATATTATATTATATTATAACATGCAATACTATATAAAAAATAATAATAATAAAGAAAATCGATCCTGATTGGTCCCGAACATAAATAGGTGTTTACAAATGGTAGATCTTTTAAGTAGCCCCCAAAAATTTTTGAAATTTTTTTATACATACATGATTTTCATAATAATTTTAAATTTTTTTAATAAAAAAATTAGTTTGGCCCCCTCAAACTTAAATTTATTGTGTTGATATATATTATTCTTTACTTTATGTATTTATATTGGATACATAATTAAAGTAAATTTTTTGTATCTAAATACTACAACTCTCAATTTCAAAAAATAAATTACAATTCTTTAACTTGTGTTTGCTTATTATAAAAGATTTTCAATTTAAAATGAATAAATTTGTCAACAAAATATTTTTCACTAAATTAAATTTAGTACATATGCAAGTATTATATTAACTAAAACCGACTTGACAAATATCCAATTATGATTTTATTTTCAACCAATTTTTTTACTATATGTATGCTCATTTTATTTGAAATTTGTTACATGTCAAAATAATTAATATAATTAGTTTAAATACCTTTTCATTTTTCATAATGTAAAAATACCATGTAAAAAATTAGTCTTTACTTTATTGTTTTAGAATTTAATTTTTATTTAAAAAAATATTTTTGTGATTTTTTTCACTTTAATACTTTAAATATTAAGATGATAAAATAATGTATTAATATTGTAAAAAAATATAATGATTTTATTTTTATAAAAAATATTGTTAGTAATTTATAATTAGATATCGTAAGACTAATTGTTTAATATATCTATTTTGTTTTATGCATATATTTATTTATTTATATATTAACATACTTATAATTGTAAATTTGTTATGTTTGCATCTATTTTTATTATTAATATATTTGATATATTTTAAAAAGATTATTATAAAATATTACTTTGATCCTCTCAAAATTTAATGTCAAGATCCCTCGCTAGTTCTATATTATACTAGCAAGAAGAGCACTTAGGGTTTTTTTAATTTAATTTTCAATGATTAAAGTTTTTCAATATATATGATAATTCAATTTTAAAAATCAATTTAACTTTTTCTTTTTTTAGAAAAAGTGTTAAATATCTTAAAATAATTAGATATTATTTGTGTTTACAAACTTTACCTCCTGACTTTAATTTGGGTTTCATACAAAGAATAAAATCAATTATATTTTACAAATTTGATATTAATTTATATGGACTAGATTTATCTATTTAAATATGCATGTAGATATATAAATTAATATTAATAAATTACTATTATTATCATTGTATATATAAATATATATATATATATATATATTAAAGATATCATGTCATATAAAAATTAAAGCTTTTAAAAAATTGACAAATTGAAAATATATGATAAACAATGTTATTGAGATAAAAAGAGATTAAATTAATAAAAAAGAACATAAATACTATTAGATTTTTTTCCTTTTTGTCAAAAATTTTTGTTTTTATATATTTATATAAGATAATTAAAAATAAAAATAAAATAAAAATACATTTTTCTCAAATTAAAATTTTTTTAATCTTAATTCTTTAATTAAGATAGTTTTTATCTTTATTTCAAACTAAAGGTATTTTGACTCAATTAGAGTTCATGTCAGCATCTTCATTCTTTTAGTCCTCTCATTTCTCTTTCTTTTTTCAACTAACGTTTTTTTTTTTTTTTTTTGTCAAATAATTTTGAAATCGACAAATAGATGATACTCCTTTATAAACTTCTGGACTTATATACTTATTCTCATGGATTTGAGATCTCTCCCCAAACGACAAATGCAATCGAGATGTAGTTGCTAAAGCAGCCATAGAAACCAAAATCTTTTTTTTTTTTTTTTCGTTTTTTGATATTTTGATAAGCAAGAGGATTTTATGGGTTAGGTAAATTGAGAAAACTTTCAAACTTGAGTGCTTGAGGCATATAATTTTATAACAAAATTTAAGAATATTTGCTATCTATGAATCTTAAAACAATAGTCTGGCTCTAAAATTCTTTACAAATACCTAAAAGATGAAAGAAAGTCCTCTTTATGGAAAGTGGAGCCCTATTAAAAGAGATATCAAAGTTTGGAGAAGTTAATTTGAAGGTTTTCAATTAAACTGTGTAAGCATGAAAGCCCATTTTGATATATGGCCAATTGGGTAACAAACACACCAAGCAAAGAAAGGGATATTCCTCCTAAATGGATTCTTTTTCTCTTATGCTCGATGGTCCTTATGTTAGTTAAGGATGATTTTTCTGCATCACCTTGAATTCTGTTGGAGAGACTTAAGAATGTGAGTTACAGGTTTAACTCTTTTTTTTCCCCGCATGTTGATTGCATTGATTATTGTAAACTTTCACGTTGTATAATTGTTTTGTAGTAAAAAAGAAATGTCTTATTTCCTATAAATAATTATTTGATTAGACATTAAATTAGAGCATTTTGGAGAAAAAATGCAAAAGATATTGCATGGAAGACAGAGAAAGGAGAGAACTGAAGAAAGAAGATGCTGACTTGGATAGATTGATGATGTGGAGATTAATTGATGTTAAAATACCTATGTTTTGGAAGAAAGTTTAAAAGTACTTTGGTTAGGGAATTAAAATTAAAAATTGTTTTAGTTTGGGATAAAACTCTACATATCACATCAAAATAAATAAAAATAAATAAAAAAAATCAAATCACAACAAATCATCAAAAGCCCAAAAATAATTAATGCGGTATTCGTGCGTTCATGAATATAATATTCAAAGGGTTTTGAAAATCTTGAATGTGGTAAGATATGCAAATTAATTAATTAATTAGATTTTGTCCCATGTTATGCTAATATACATTATTAACATTTGGAGACAGTAAAATTCAATGGCTAAGATTAGTTTATAAAATTAAATTATAAAAAATGTATTACCTTTAATAATCTACAATCTTAATTAAAACTTTAAAAATTTGAGAATGATTAATAAGTGTCAAAAGAAATTTAATTAAAAATAAAAAAATCACGTGCAAGTTGTGTGATTATTCGAAATGGAATTCATATATAGTATTTAACTTGTATTTTCAACTGAAGTTAATCACATATTAAGAAAGCCGTAGACAACAATGATTTCCCTTTTTTCTTTTCAGTCAAAATTAAATTTTATTCAAAACCCAAAAAGGGATAGGTCTAGTGCCAAAGCTATTATTAACGAAAAGCTAGAAAATAGTTTTGTTACCAGTGTACAGAACCTCTAAAAATCATGACTAACTTACAAAATCACCTCAAAGCCAACATAAAGAAATTAAAAACCCCACAGGATTGTGCAAATTCTTGAACAAACAAATAGTCATGCCTTCACCAAAAGTCAATTGATGATAAATTACCACAAGTCACCTGGTCTTTAAGCCTCTTTCCTTAAAACCAATCTGTACTTCATTTTTAATCACTTGCAAAATTCTTAAACTTTGTTTGTGAGATAGTATTTCGACAGAACTGCCAACCCAATAAAACAACAAGCTTAGAGATAGCCAAACCAACAATGATTGCCTCGTAAAACTAAAATTATGAATTCATTTGAATCTACTTTTACATGATTTCTTTATTTATTGCATAATTTTTCTTCATTTAAGAATAATGATAGTCAAATTGTACAACAGATTTTTATACTTTAGTCAAATGATGGAATTAGTCTATTTACTTTAATGTGCTCAAATTGAATCCTTGTATTTCAATAAATTATTAAATTTAATAAAATTATTAATGGTTCAAACTTTTTTTAATAAAATTTATAACGTAATGTTTTGACTTTTTTGACTTGACATTTTTACTTTCGTGATCGTTGACTTTGCTAACATGTCAAGTTCACATGGTAAAAATGATGATGTGGTAAAAAATTTTAGCACGTCAATATTTTTTATATCAACTTTTTTCAAATTGTACTATTCATCTTGTACTTTAGTTAAATTGTGGAATTAGTCCCTTTACCTTAATGTGTTCAAATTTGATCTTTATACATCACTTAGTTATAGAATTTTAGATTTAACCTAAAATAAGTAAAATAAAATTAAAATAAAACACAAAAAACTTTTCAATGCAAATAAATCGAGTAATAATAAAGTCAATGCATGGGCCAACATATGAGTTGCACCAGACCTATCTTCTAAAATGGCTTTATTTCAATCTGTTATAAAAACAAAAAAATCATTTTTTAATATTCATTTTTTCTCCTCGCTTATCCTCATTTTCCTTTAACTTCTCTATACAAGTCTCATTCAATGAACTCATATTTCAATGGGATTTCTAGATATGTCAATGATTGAAAATTTGAAAGATCATAGAAAAAATTTATCATAAAAAGCACCAATACCTAGAGATTGATTATCTACACCATCGTTTTGTATCATCATCCAAAGCAAAATTGAGTATAATGCCATAAAAATTCTAAATCTAAAACCTCTAAAAAAGAATTTCTCAATAAAAAATTATTTCTAATTGTTTTTGTTGGTTGTCTTTGTTTTTATTGTATTATCTTGTTGATTGTTGTTTAATTCTCAAAATTTTCCCAAATAAATCTTTGCAAAAAATTTTCATATTTTTTCAATTTTTGATTTTTGATTTTTTTGCTTTTTTCTTACTTTAACTTCTTGACTTTCACCAACTAAACAATAAAAATAAATAAATAAATAATAAATAAAATACTTTTGGGCCTTTAAATTTGGGCTTAAAATCTAATTTTACAATTAAAACCCAATTGATCCAAAAATGATTTTAAAATCCAATGTCAAGATGAAAGTCGAAGTCCATTTAATATCTACAAAATTTTTGAACAAAATGAAATGTTTACAATTACTATTATTGTTGATTGTGTATATGAGTTTGTTGGGTTTGTTGATAATGGGCTTCTTAATCTAACTTTTATTTTTCTGTCATTTTTAAAGTTTTTTTATTTCAAAAATATTGAAAATAGAAATTAAAAAAATCAAAAAATAAAATCAAAATCAAAATAAATAAATAAATAAAAGGTAAAGAAAAGATATAATTCAATTTATGTTAGGCTTATAATCTAATATGAAATTAACCCAATTTATTAAATTAAGTCCAATTAATAATTTAAATATCTAAATATAAAAAGATCACGATCAAATTAATAATTTATATTTTTATATGTTATTTTAGGTCATATCTTAAATTCGATAATTAATTTATGTATATGTATCAAATTAAAGTACACATTAAAGTAAAAAGACAAATTACATAATTTAATGAAAGTATAGGGATAAGTCGTACAATTTTAGAAAAGTTAGCTTGGAAAAATGATGACATGTCAAAAAAATTTGCCTCATCATCATCTTTGACCATGTGGATTTTACACGTCAACGAGTTAATGATCACGTAAGCAAAAATGTCACATTAAAAAAATTAAAATACCACATCATCAATTTTAACGGAAAAAGTTTGAGTAACTTATTCAAGTGAATAAGGCAAAGAATAAAGCAAATTATACAACATTTGACAATCCCAAGCCTTACAAGTAACTAACCTTTAGTTCTTGAGAGCTGTGTTTTAATTGTTATAATTTAGGATAGTAGCATTTATCCACAACAATGTAGAGGCTGCAAAACTTTTGAAAGATACCATATCCAGAGTGTTAAAGCAATATAGAATATTTGATTCATATCATTAATAACCAAATTTTCTAATAAAAAAATGCTTCTTAAAAATTTACTGCATCCATATATTTGCATGGTTATGGCCATAGAGTTGATCAAAATGGTTATGATATAAATATTTGTTCTTGTGTGACTTACAGCCATGGATTTTTTCCTTACTAAATTTGATGAATCGTGGGACACTCCAACAAACCTTGATGAGAAAATGAAAGACCTAAAGAGAAAACTGGCGGAACTAAATGCTCTAAAAGGAGAGACGGAGTTAAGAAACACTGCAGAGCTGCATCCGAGAAAGAAACTAAAGAAAGAAGTTGAGTTATGGCTCGGGAATGTGGAAAGAATAAACAATGAAATCCAAGACCTTGAAAAAAAAATTGGAGAAAGTAGCTTTGCCTCACGTGGATTCCTCAAAGGAGAATGTCTGAAGAAGATACAAGAAGTTGATGAACTTTTTCAACGGGGTCAGTTTCACGATGGTTTGGTAGTTGACAACCCTGCGTGGATTGGATAAGCTCTATCAACGACAACTTTATTTGGTGTAGCTGCCAAGACTTGTATGGAAGAAATTTGGGCCTACTTGATGGATGATGACATTCAAAAGATTAGAGTTTGGGGGATGGGAGGAATAGGGAAAACAACCATCAAGAAGCTCGTACACAACCAGCTATTGAAAGAGACTGAAAAGTTTGACATTGTGATATGGATCACTGTATCAAAGGAGATGAACATCATTAAACTGCAAAACAAGATTGCACGTGCAATGAAAGTAACCCTTGATGAAGATGAAGATGAAACAATAAGAGCAGGGATGATATACGAAATGTTGGCTTGTAAAGGCAAGCATGTGTTAATCTTAGATGATTTGTGGGATAAACTTTCTCCTGAAGAAGTAGGCATCCCCGAGCCTTCTAATGGGAGCAAATTATTGGTAACAACTCGGTTGTTAGATGTGTGTCACTATTTGGATTGTCGAGAAGTTAGAGTGCCGACTCTTTCAAAACCAGATGCATGGAGGTTGTTCTTGGAAAAAATAGGTCAAGATGTTTTTAATCATCTAGATCTATTACCCTTTGTGAAATCTGTTGCTGAAGAATGTGCCGGTTTGCCCTTAGCTATTGTTACAATAGCAAGCAGTATGAAGGGTGCACGAAACCTTCACGAGTGGAGGAATGCACTCCATGAATTAAAAAGACATGTAAAGAGTGTGAATGTGATAGAAGAGAAGGTATTTCAACAACTTCAGTTCAGCTATTAAAGAAAAAGATCTGTGACAATATTTTCAACACGTAAGAAGAAATTTGTTTCAAATGACGAGGGAATTGATGATTGGCTAACTGACGTCAAATGACAGATTAGTATTTTGTTGTTTACAGCAAAAAGTCTATGAAAATTTGTTGTTCTATTTTGTCATTGGTAGTGATTAATTCCACCTGTTGTCGTGTGAAACAAATTATTAAGCCAAAAAAAAAAATCAACGTTGACAGCTATTTGTAATCAAACCTGTGGAACCCATCATGAAAGTGACACCATAACCACAACAATAGACTCATAAATTTAGTTCATTTCCATTCAAGCTCTTGCAGAAGCAACAGCCTATCTAGGAGCTCAATTAAAGGTAGTTATAAGGTAATTTAATTTACGGTACTCTATTTCTTTTTCATGCTTTTCATGATTTTGTTTTTTCCTTTCTGTTTCATTAACGCTGCACCTTTTCCTCTTTCACTACTGATATTGGCTTTTTTTCAATTATTTGTTTAAGATTTTCATTTTAACTTTAAGCTTTTAGGGTTTAATTATTGATAGTTTAATTAATTGATCTCAATTCCCATTCTTCATTAAATAAAGAAAAGAAAAAAAAATGCAAAATTACACAACACTTGACAATATCCCAAAACTTATTATATATTTTGCTTCTTGTTATATTTTAGGTATTTTCTTCCCTGCATTTTAGTCTACTCAAGGATCTCACAGAAGCATCATCTAGACAGGTTGATAATTTTACTTCTGGTATTTTGTTTCTTTTTATGCTTATAAATTGGGAGAAATTGTTTTCTTTTTTTCATTCTTATTATGATTTGTTTTCTCTTTCTCTGTTTGATTTATGCTATTCCTTTTCATCTTTCACTAATCATGTTGATTATACAAATTTTGTTTTAGAATAAATTTTTCTAGGCATGTGTTGTAATATTGCACATGATGATTTAACATGCAAAAGCATATTGTGTAAATAATTATTACAATAAGTAAACAAAATTTATTTTGTTTTAGTTCCTTATTATACTAGCAAGATGAGCACTTAGGGTGTCTTTAATTTAATTTTCAATGATTAAAGTTTTCCAATATATTTGATAATTCAATTTTCAAAATCAATTTAACTTTTAACTTTTTTTTAAAGTGTTAAATATCTTAAAATAATTAGATATTATTTGTGTTTACAAACTTTACCTCCTGACTTTAATTTGGGTCTCATACAAAGAATAAAATCAATTATGTTTTACAATTTTGATATTAATTTATATGGACTAGATTTATCTATTTAAATATGCATGTAGATACATAAATTAATATTAATAAATTACTATTATTATCAATGTATATAATATATATATTAAAGATATCAAGTCATAAATAAATTAAAGCTTTTAAAAACTTGACAAAATTCAAAATATATGATAAACAATGTTATTGAGCTAAAAAGAGATGAAATTAATCAAAAAGAACAAAATCTTGACATAATGACTATCAGATTTTTTTTTGTCAAAAGTTTTGACTTTTATATATTTATATAAAATAAATAAAAATAAAAAATTAAGAAAAAACATACATATCACATCAAAATAAATAAAAATAAATAATAAAATAAAAAACACAAATCACAACAAAACAGCAAAACCTCAAAAAAAATGAATGCAATATTCATGCGTTCATGAATATAATATTCAACAGGCTTGAAAATCTTGAAAAGAGTAAGAGATGCAAGTTAATTAATTAATTAATTAGATTTTGTCCCATGTTATGCCAATATACATTATTAACGTTTGGTGGCAGTAAAATTCAATGGCTAAGACTAGTTTATGAAATTAAATCATAAAAAATGTATTGACTTACTTTTAATAATCTGCAATCTTGATTAAAACTCTAAAAAATGAGAATAATTAATGTGTCAAAAGAAATTTAATTAAAAATAAAAGAATATGAAATTAAATCATTAAAATTATTAACATGCCCTGACTAAGTTGTAATCTTGATGACCATGTTTTATAAATGTGGGACAAGAAAAAAAAAAGAATTAAATAAACAATAATAATGAAAACTAAATTAAATCATAAAAATTTATTGACATACCTTAACTACAATCTTGATAAAACATTGAAAAATGGAAAATTATTAAGATATGTGTGCTAAAAAGAAAGATTTGAATAAAAATCACGTGCATGTTGTGTGATTATTCGAAAATCGAATTCATATATAATATTTAACTTGTATATTCAAGTGAGGTTAATCACATAGTAAGAAAGCCATAGACAACAATGATTGCCTTGTAAAACTAAAATTATGAATTTATTTGAATCTATTTTTGCATAATTTCTTTCTTTATCTCATAATTTTTATTCATTTAAGGATAATGACCTATCTATTTTAAATTGAGATAAAATATCCTTTTCTTTTATTTTAAAAAAGCAAAAAAGTTAGTAAACCACAATGACTCGAAGACAAACTTTATTTGTTTAACTTTAAGAGGATATTGATTTAAACTACATATCTTATATAAATATGTAAAATCCTAAGCCTTTGGCAAAAATGGAAAATTTTCATTGTGGATAGTTTATATAATTGACATATAGATGATCTTAAAAAATAGCCATGTGTCATGCATTTAATTTTTTATTTAATTTGATTTAAAATAAAAAATTCAAATAATTAATTATATTGCTTTTCTTTTAATTTAATTTAATAAGAAAACAAATAAAAATGACTCAATATTTTAATCTAAAATAATAAACATGAAAAAGGTAGAGCATCGATGGTTAAGATTTTACTATATTATCTTTTCTCGGTTCATATTAATTTCAATGTTAACAAAAAATACTGATTAAAAGTAACTGATGTTTGCTAATGAGAACTTGACTTAGTGGCAAAGAAAGGTCTTAGAACCTTGAAGTTATAGGTTTAAGTTTCATTATACATGGGTTTGATTCAACTTTATGTTTTAATTTATTTTTTGTTATTCAGTTATTTTTTTTATATATTTCAAAAAATAAAAAGTAGCTAATGTTTAATTTAATAAAAATTAATTACTTATGGACTTACTTTAATAACACTTCAATATGATTAATAAGAAAATAATAAAAAATTGATATTTTTATTTGAAATAAACATGAAAAAGAGGGGATTTTTTTCACTACTTAGAAATTAGTGGATATCTATTATTTTTACCAATATTTAAGGTTTTGCCACATCATTTTTTAATTTTTAGAAGCAAATTAAATAAAAAAAATCAAAATTTCTACCATATTCACTTTATTTTTATATACTCTCCCTCTCATCCCAAAAGAAAATATTCTTTTTTCACCATGTTATCATATTGGATCGTCAACAAGCAACAAAAAAACATTTGACATACACCCAAAAGATGGAAAGTTGGAAGCAACCAACCAACAAATTAGTTCACTCTTTTATCCTATTAAGTATCATCTCTGTCATTTTTTTCAACAAATTTCAATCTTTCAATATTTAATTTAATAAAAAAAATTTCTAACTTAAGGAAAGTTTAGTTTAATAAAAGTTTGTATATATAAAAGTTTGAGATTATTGCATTGAAAATGTATAAAACCTAATAAACTTAGGTTTGACCTCACTCCAATTGGGTTTTTTTTATATATTTTCAGGTCCTTCCTAACGATTGTTTGGTAATTCTTATATTAGTAATTCTTCATAGTTTGATTGATCTCATCAATTTCCTTCATTAAGTGAATAAGGCAAAGAATAAAGCAAATTACATAACATTTGACAATCCCAAGCCTTACAAGTAACTAACCTTAAGCTCTTGAGAGGTGTCTTTTAATTGTTATAATTTGGGATAGTAGCATTCATCGACAAAAATGTAGAGGCTGCAAAGCTTTTGAAAGACACCATTTCCAGAGGGGTTAAAGCAATATATAATATTGATTTCCATCCTTAATAACCAAAATTTTCTAATAAAGTAATTCTTCTTAGATATTTACTGCATCCATATATTTACATGGTTATGGTTATAAAGTCCATCAACATAGTTTATGATATACATATTTGTTCTTATTTGTGTAGGGACTTTACAGCCATGGATTTTCTCCTTGCTAAATTTGATAAATCGTGGGACACTCCAACAAAGCTTGATGAGAAAATGAAAGACCTAAAGAGAAAACAGGTGGAACTAAATGCTCTAAAAGGAGACACAGAGTCAAGAACAAGCACAGAGCTGCATCCGAGAAAAAAACTAAAGAAAGAAGTTGAGTTGTGGCTCGGGAATGTTGAAACAGTAAACAGCAAAATCCAAGACCTTGAACAAAAAATTGGAGAAAGTAGTTTTGTCTCACGTGGATTCCTCAAAGGAGATGTTTTGAAGAAGATACAAGAAGTTGATGAACTTTTTCAGCGGGGTAGGTTTCGCGACGGTTTGGTAGTTAACAACCCTGGGTGGATTGGACAAGCTCTATCAACCACAACTTTATTCGGTGGAGCTGCAAAAACTTGTATGGAAGAAATTTGGGCCTACTTGATGAATGATGACATTCAAAAGATTGGAGTTTGGGGGATGGGAGGAATAGGGAAAACAACGATCATGAAGCTCGTACACAACCAGCTATTGAAAGAGACTGAAAATTTTGACATTGTGATCTGGATCACTGTATCAAAGGAGATGAACATCATTAAACTACAAAATAGGATTGCACGTGCAATGAATGTAACCCTTCACGAAGATGAAGATGAAACAATAAGAGCTGGGATGATATACGAAATGTTGGCTCGTAAAGGCAAGTATGTGTTAATCCTTGATGATGTGTGGGACAAACTTTCTCTTGAAGAAGTAGGCATCCCCGAGCCTTCTAATGGGAGCAAATTATTGGTAACAACTCGGTTATTAGATGTGTGTCACTATTTGGATTGCCGAGAAGTTAAAGTGCCGACTCTTTCAAAACCAGATGCATGGAGGTTGTTCACGGAAAAAGTAGGTCGAGATGTTTTGAATCATCAAGATCTATTACCCCTTGTGAAATCTGTTGCTGAAGAATGTGCCGGTTTACCTTTGGCTATTGTTACAATAGCAAGCAGTATGAAGGGTGTACGTGACATTCATGAGTGGAGGAATGCACTCTTTGAATTAAACAGACAAGTGAAAAGTGTGAATGGGATGGAAGAGAAGGTATTTCAACAACTTCAGTTCAGCTATGATCGTTTACAAGATGAAAAAGTGAAGCATTGCTTCCTCTGCTGTGCATTATATCCTGAAGATTGGGAAATAAATACAGATAAGCTTATAAATCTGTGGATTGCTGAAGGGCTCGTGGAAGAAATGGATAGCATACAAACGGAGATTGACAAGGGGCATACCATACTGAATAAACTCAAAAACAGTTGTTTGATAGAAAGTTGTATGATAGAAAACAGTAATATAGATAAAGGTCAAGTGAAGCTGCATGATGTTGTACGGGACATGGCATTGCGCATCACAAGTGCAAGACCACGATTCTTGGTGAGAGCTGGCATGCTATTGAAAAGGATACCTGATGTGCGAGATTGGAACGAAGATTTGGAGAAAGCTTCATTGATGTGTAATTTGGAATTACAAATTCCATCCCAAATGCCTTCCCCAAAATGCCAAAAGCTCACAACATTATTGATGTGCCGATGCAAGATAGAGAGCATTCCAGAGTGTTTCTTTGAGCAAATGCATGGACTTAAGGTTCTTGATCTTTCTGAAAATCTTATTAAGAATTTACCAAATTCCATCTCTAATTTGGAAACTCTCACTACATTATTGCTTGGTTGGTGTGAACAATTAGAGAAGGTGCCATCTTTTTCAAAACTTCAAGCTTTAAGGAAGTTAGACCTTAGAGGAACAAAAATCAAGGATATACCTCATGAGATGGAAAGGTTGGTAAATCTCAAATATCTTGATTTGAGTTACACGAAAATAACAGAGATGGCCGATGGAATGTTGGCAAACTTCACATCCCTTCAGCACTTATCAATACTTGGATTTGATTATAAATTATTCGTGAGCGAAGAGGAAATAAGTGGATTAATGAGGAAGTTGGAAATCTTTGAAGGGTGTTTGTTTGACTGTAATGAGTGGAACAGTTATGCCCAAGCTTTGCATGCTCGAGAAAGATGGCCTCGTCAATACTTCATTTTAGTGGGTGATCGATTAATGTGGGATGATTTAGACAATAATTCGAAAAAATACATTGAATTAAAAGGTTGTGACATGATCTGTACAAATGGTATTAAGATCCTATCTGATGTTGAGGTTTTGACTATTGTGGAATGCACCGTGGATTTGTGTGAAGAAGAGTCATTTTTCTCGTGGTTTATCCCAGTGCCACATAATAATTTTTCATTTCTTTCTCGGATTGTGATAATTACCTGTAAAAAAATAAAGAAGTTGTTCTCGTCCAATTGGGTGCTGCACAACCTCCAAAATTTGAATACTTTACGTGTTGAGGATTGCTGCGATATGGAAGAAATAATAGAGTCAGAGTCAGAGTCAGAGTTGGAGGGAGAAGGAAATGGAGTTGCTATCAAGCTTACTCTTCCAAGATTAAAGAAATTGGAATTGTGGGATCTACCAAAATTGAAGAGCATTTGTGGTGCAAATGGAGTAGTGGTTTGTGATTCTATTGAGGAGATTGTTATACGTGATTGTCCAAAATTAAAGAGGATACCTCTGAATCTTCCGTTGCAAGATGATGGCCAACCATCTCTTTCTCCTTCTCTTACAATTATTGAAGCACACCCAAAGGAGTGTTGGGAATCGGTGGAGTGACACCATCCAAATGCCGAGTCTTTGTTGGATCCCTACATTTGACATGTAGTTGCATGTTCGTTGAAATGCTTGACCACTACAGCGGTCACTTTTTTCTTTGATCAAATGCCCGACCACAATGGTAGCTTATTTCTAACATTTCCTTTTCATTCTTTTTTTTTTCTTTATCCTTTTCTATTTTCACTTTCTTATATGTTAATCTCATGCTTGACCTTTCCAGTTTTCTTTGAGATCTTTCAGCACACCAAGGATTATTTTTTTTGATTATATGGCAGCAGCAGCAATAGCAACAGCTCACACACTTTGATGTTTATAACTCTCTTGGTGCATGTTCTTTTCAAGTCTAATATGTTTCTGCCCTTCTTGTTGATGTTTATAAGATTCGTGAGAATTTAGGTAAGGATGAATAAATTTAGGTCAAATTCTTCAATTGCTCATATTTGGATTGATTCTTTTCTGAATCATCTTGATAAAACTAATTCTTTTTTCACAAAAGTTTTCATCAAGTTATTTATGGCAATTCCTTAAAATGCTTTGTTCAAATTCAAAATCTTTACAGATATATAATGCTTTATTGAAATTCATATAAACAAGTAAAGCACACTCTGCAAATAAAGATGAAAGGTTGTCTTGATTTTCATCGTGATTTTGAAGAACTATGCATTAAGCTAGGTATAATTTCTTCAAAAACAAACTCGAGGGTTAATGTTTTCTTTTTCTTGCTTTATACTGTCATTATATATAATTCTAATTAATGTTTTTTGTGTTATTATCTTTTCTTAGGTACATAACCTGCTCCAGGATTAGAAATGGCAAATGCTCACTCTGGAATGAAGTAAAGTAGAATAGTAAATTTCACTCCTCTGGTGAACACCAGTGTTCCTCTCAATTCGCTCAAATCATCTTCACCAACTTTAGAATTACTTCTGTTTTCTAGTGTAATATTTATTGGCTCTGTACTTTGTTTGATGTCTGTTACAAAAACATATCAAGAATTTCTCGGTATTAATCTTCGAAAACTAAATGCTCTCTATTTGATTGTCAGCCAGATTCTTTTTACCCTTAGTTCTGCTCCAAAGTTGTTGATTGTATTTCCTTTGCTCAAACATATTTTTTTGAAGTAAAGATACTTAATTTCAAAATTAATTGGTGAAGTTGCAAAGAACATTATGAACAAAATTTGGGCATATTTGGAGGACTGGAGTTAGGGGAGGAGTCAGTAAAACGATGGTTATGGAGTTGAAAGAGTTACAAGCAGCAAAAAAAAAAAAAAAAATCTAGAGAAGGTTTCTAGCAGTAAGTGTAACATTAGTTAAAGGACAAGTTGGGAAAAAGAGTTCTATTGAAATGCATTAATCTGGATCAGCAAGCTTATTATTTAGATGCTTTAGTTTTTTAGTATCTTAAAGCTCAAAATGCATGAATATTTTGATCCTGCAATTGCCATGAGGCAGGATTAAGAACTGAAAAACCAATGTAATATGCAATTTGAACTGAAATTGCTGGAAATTTATTAGACGGGGTTCTTAATTTAAAGTCTATTTCTACTTTTAAAATTATTGTTACAATCAGTTATAGCTGAAAATTTATGTGTAAATTTCATTTTTTTTGGCAGGAATGTATATTTTTTCAACATGGAGCTTAGAATTAGAAATCATGTTTAATCCGAGCAATACCATATTTTATGCAGGGACTTAACTGAACAAGTAGGCCAAGTTTTTGAAGTTGGAAATAGTACTAGTGTTTATGATGAATTTGTAACGCCTTAAATTTTATATTGAAAAAATATATGAATATAATATAATATATATGTAAAAATTTAATATAAATTGGGAGAAATTGTTTTCTTTTATTTCATTCTTATTATGGTTTGTTTTCTCTTCTTTGTTTGATATATGCTATTCTTTTTCATCTTTCACTTAGGTGTCTTTAATTTAATTTTCAATGATTAAAGTTTTCCAATATATTTGATAATTCAATTTTCAGAATCAATTTAACTTTTACTTACAAAAAGTGTTAAATATCTTTAAATAATTGGATATTTTCTGTGTTTACAAACTTTAACTCTTGACTTTAATTTGAGTCTCATACAAAAAATAAGATCAATTATATTTTACAAATTTGATATTATTTATATCGACTAGATTTATCTATTTAAGTATACATGCAGATACATAAATTAATATTAATAAATTACTATTATTATCCATGTATATATAAAGTATATATATATATATATATATCTATATTAAAGATATCAAGTCACAAAGAAATTAAAACTTTTAAAAACTTGACAAATTTCAAAATATATGATAAACAATGTTATTGAGCTAAAAAGAGATGAAATTAATCAAAAAGAACAAAATCTTGATATAATGACTATTAGATTTTTTTTTGTCAAAGATTTTGATTTTGATTTATTTATATAAAATAAATAAAAATAAAAAATGAGAAAAACATACATCTCACATCAAAATAACTAAAAATAAATAATAGAATAAAAAACACAAATCACAACAAAACATCAAAACCCCCAAAAAATGAATGCAATATTCATGCATTCATGAAAATAATATTCAATAGGCCTTGAAAATCTTGAAAGTAGTAAGACATGCAAATTAATTAATTAGATTTTGTCCCATGTTATGCTAATATACATTATTAACATTTAGTGGCGGTAAAATTCATTGGCTAAGACTAGTTTATGAAATTAAATCATAAAAAATATATTGACATACTTTTAATAATTTATGATCTTGATTAAAACTCTAAAAAATGAGAATGATTAATATGCGTCAAAAGAAATTTAATTAAAAATAAAAGAATAAGAAATTAAATCCTTAAAATTATTAACATGCCCTTACTAAGTTGTAATCTTGATGACCATGTTTTATAAATGTGAGACAAGAAAAAAAAAGAATTAAATAAACAATAATAATGAAGACTAAATTAAATCAAAAGAAAATTATTGACATACCTTAACTTAACTACAATCTTGATAAAACATTGAAAAATGGAAATTTATTAAAAAATGTGTGCTAAAAAGAAAAAAAATAATGAAAATCATGTGCGTGTTGTGTGATTATTCCAGATAATATTTAACTTGAATATTCAAGTGAGGTTAATCACATATTAAGAAAGCCCTAGACAACAATGATTGCTTTGTAAAACTAAAATTATGAATTCATTTGAATTTATTTTTGCATGATTTCTTTATTTATCTCATGATTTTTATTCATTTATGGATAATGACCTGTTTATTTTAAATTGAGAAAAAATATCTTTTTCTTTTATTTCAAAGAAAATGAAGTAAACCACAATGAGTCGATGACAAACTTTATTTATTTAAATTTAAGAGAATATTGATTTAAACTACACATCTTATATAAATATATAAAATTCAAAGCTTTTGGTAAAAAAAAAAAAGAAATTGTCCAATGTGGATAGTTTATATAATTGACATAGGAATGATCTTAAAAAATAGCCATGTGTCCTCCATTTAATTTTTATTTAATTTGATTTAAATTAAAAAAATATTTCAAATAAGTAATTATATTTCTTTTCTTTTAAATTTTCAATTTAATTACATACCTTTTTATATTTATGTGATATTTTATAGTCTTCTATGATTAAGAGTTTAACTTAAATTATATTAAATAATAATATTTTTCCTTATTTGTCAAAAGGCTTAATAAACTATCTACAATCATACTTGATTTTATGTCAAATTAAATCATGTGATGAGATTATTCTTTGCAATCTATTATTATTTCCTTTCATAAGTAATTCTTCTTTTAATTCATGGTCAACTTTTCATATTTAAAATTCAAAATTTTCAAAATTTTATAGTTAATTTGCCGGTCAACTACAATTATAAATTAGATGTTAATTTTAGAGATCAATGAAGCTTTTAGGTTTGAGTTTGTATCGAAAAATTTTTACAACCCATTTTTTGTTGATATATTGTTTTGCATATTCAAATGATCTTATGATTGCGTCTTTGCATGCATATTTTGTTTTGTACGGTGCAATATTTTATTTGCTTAAATTTTTTGGGATTCATATATGAGGTTTTAGTGATTTTTTGCAATTCGATTTATGTATTACTTTTTATATTATGAAATACAATATGTGCTTTATATAAAAATCTATAGCAATTTGATTTTATATACAAGTGGTCTTAGTCCAAGTATATAGAGAGTTGATGTTAAGAAATTATAGACTATTATAAAAGTCCAAAGGAGTAATTATTTGTCTTGATTAGGAGTAAAATAATTCTTGATAGTTAGATTTTGATTCTTTATATGCTTCATATAAAAATCGCTCTACTCATGAGGTTTTGAAATGGATTAAGGAGGATATCAAAAGAACATTTAGCAATTGCAAAAGAATTACCAAAGATGCTATCAGCTTGGCATTTTTTTCAAACTTAAGGCATCATTCAAAAAATATTTGATTGATTGTTTCTTTAATAGTCTTCAAGTTACAAAATAGATGTTATAATTTATTTTAATTTGATTCTAGATTTCTTCCTTTTTTTTTTATTGTGAGCTCCAGTTGATTTGCAATATTAATTTTTGATTTAGCATGTTTTGTACTAATAACTTGGATAAATAATTAATTGACTTTTTGTGCTATTACAGTTGTTTACTAAATTTCATATAAAATTTCTTTCCATTTTAGTTAATATTAGGTTTATTTATATATATGATTTATCAATTTTTCATTTTTAGTCTTAATAAAACGTATGATTAACGGCACATATTAGGGTCTCAACTCTCAATGTTAATAGATTAGTTACCACAATAAGCAAGCTAACAAGTTATAACATATTAATTTCAATATTAATAAAAAGAATATAGACTAAAATTAGTCAATGTTTAATCTAATAAAAATTTATTAATTAGGGAAAGTTTACTTTAATATTTTTTAATAGGAAAACAAATAAAAATGACTCAATATTTTAATTTAAAATAATAAACATGAAAAAGGGAGAGCATCGATGGTTAAGATTTTACTATATCATCTTTTCTCAATTCATATTAATTTCAATGTTAACAACAAATACCGATTAAAAGTAATTGATATTTGCTGAGAACTTGACTTAGTGGCAAAGAAAGGTCTGAGAACCTTCAAGTTATAGGTTTAAGTTTCATTATAAGTGGGTTTGATTCAATTTTATGTTTGAATTTACTTTTTATTATTCAATGATTTTTTTATATATTTCAAAAATAAAAAGTAGCTAATGTTTAATTTAATAAAAATTAATTACTTAAGAACTTACTTTAATAACACTTCAATATGATTAATAAGAAAATAATAAAAAATTGATATTTTTATTTGAAATAAACATGAAAGAGAGGGGATTTTTTTCACTACTTAGAAAATAGTGTATATCTCTATTATTTTTACGAATATTTAAGGTTTTGCCACATCATTTTTTAATTTTTAGAAGCAAATTAAATAAAAAAATTAAAATTTCTACCATATTCACTTTAATTATATACTCTCCCTCTCATCCCAAAAGAAAATATTCTTTTTTCACCATATTATCATATTGGATCGTCAACAAGCAACAAAAAAACATTTGACATACGCCCAAAAGATGGAATGATGGAAGCAACCAAGCAACAATTTATTTCACCCTTTTATCCTATTAAGTATCATCTCTGTCATTTTTTTCAACAAATTTCAATCTTTCAATATTTAATTTAATAAAAAAATTTCTAACTTAAGGAAAGTTTAGCTTAATAAAAGTATGTATATATAAATGTTTGTGATTATTCCATTGAAAATGTATAAAACCTAATAAGCTTAGGTTTGACCTCACTCCAATTGGGTCTTTTATATATTTTCGGGTCCTACCTAACTATTGTTTGGTAATTCTTATATTATTAATTCTTCATAGTTTGATTGATCTCATCAATTTCCTTCATTAAGTGAATAAGGCAAAGAATAAAGCAAATTACATAACATTTGACAATCCCAAGCCTTACATGTAAGTAACCTTTAGCTCTTGAGAGGTGTGTTTTAATTATTATAATTTGGGATAGTAGCATTAATTGACAACAACGTAGAGGCTGCAAAGCTTTTGAAAGAAACCATCTCCAGAGGGGTTAAAGCAACATATAATATTGATTTACATCATTAATAACCAAAATTTTCCAAGAAAGAAATTCTTCTTAGAAATTTACTGCATCTATATATTTACATGGTTATGCCTATAAATCCATCAAAATGGTTTATGATATACATACTTGTTCTTCTTTATGTAGGGACTTTACAGCCATGGATTTTCTCCTTGCTAAATTTGATGAATCGTGGGACACTCCAACAAAGCTTGATGAGAAAATGAAAGACCTAAACAGAAAACAGGTGGAACTAAATGCTCTAAAAGGAGACACAGAGTCAAGAACGAGCACAGAGATGCATCCGAGAAAAAAACTAAAGAAAGAAGTTGAGTTATGGCTCGGGAATGTTGAAACAATAAACAGCAAAATCCAAGACCTTGAAAAAAAAATTGGAGAAAGTTGTTTTGTCTCACGTGGATTCCTCAAAGGAGATGTTTTGAAGAAGATACAAGAAGTTGATGAACTTTTCCAACGGTGTAAGTTTCGCGACGGTTTGGTAGTTAACAACCCTGGGTGGATTGGACAAGCTCTATCAACCACAACTTTATTCGGTGGAGCTGCAAAAACTTGTATGGAAGAAATTTGGGCCTACTTGATGAATGATGACATTCAAAAGATTGGAGTTTGGGGGATGGGAGGAATAGGGAAAACAACTATCATGAAGCTCGTACACAACCAGCTATTGAAAGAGACTGAAAATTTTGACATTGTGATCTGGATCACTGTATCAAAGAAGATGAACATCATTAAACTACAAAATAAGATTGCACGTGCAATGAATGTAACCCTTCACGAAGATGAAGATGAAACAATAAGAGCAGGGATGATGTACGAAATGTTGGCTCGTAAAGGGAAGTATGTGTTAATCCTAGATGATGTGTGGGACAAACTTTCTCTTGAAGAAGTAGGCATCCCCGAGCCTTCTAATGGGAGCAAATTATTGGTAACAACTCGGTTATTAGATGTGTGTCACTATTTGGATTGCCGAGAAGTTAGAGTGCCGACTCTTTCAAAACCATATGCATGGAGGTTGTTCACGGAAAAAGTAGGTCGAGATGTTTTGAATCATCTAGATCTATTACCCCTTGTGAAATCTGTTGTTGAAGAATGTGCCGGTTTGCCTTCGGCTATTGTTACAATAGCAAGCAGTATGAAGGGTGTACGTGACATTCATGAGTGGAGGAATGCACTCTTTGAATTAAACAGACAAGTGAAAAGTGTGAATGGGATGGAAGAGAGGGTATTTCAACAACTTCAGTTCAGCTATGATCGTTTACAAGACGAAAAAGTGAAGCATTGCTTCCTCTGCTGTGCATTATATCCTGAAGATTGGGAAATAAATACAGATAAGCTTATAAATCTGTGGATTGCTGAAGGGCTTGTGGAAGACATGGATAGCATACAAACAGAGATTGCCAAGGGGCATACCATACTGAATAAACTCAAAAACAGTTGTTTGATAGAAAGTTATATGATAGAAAACAGTAATATAGATAAAGGTCAAGTGAAGCTGCATGATGTTGTAAGGGACATGGCATTACGCATCACAAGTGTAAGACCACGAATCTTGGTGAGAGCTGGCATGCTATTGAAAAGGATACCTATGTGCGAGATTGGAACGAAGATTTGGAGAAAGCTTCATTGATGTGTAATTTGGAATTACGAATTCCATCCCAAATGCCTCCCCCAAAATGTCAAAAGCTCACAACATTATTGATGCGCCGATGCAAGATAGAGAGCATTCCGGAGTGTTTCTTTGAGCAAATGCATGGACTTAAGGTTCTTCATCTTTCTGAAAATCTTACTAGGAGTTTACCAAATTCCATCTCGAATTTGGAAACTCTCACTACATTATTGCTTGGTTGGTGTGAACAATTAGAGAAGGTGCCATCTTTTTCAAAACTTCAAGCTTTAAGGAAGTTAGACCTTAGAGGAACAAAAATCAAGGATATACCTCATGAGATGGAAAGGTTGGTAAATCTCAAATATCTTGATTTCAGTTACACGAAAATAACAGAGATGGCCGATGGAATGTTGGCAAACTTCACATCCCTTCAGCACTTATCAATACTTGGATTTGATTATAAATTATTCGTGAGCAAAGAGGAAATAGGTGGATTAATGAGGAAGTTGGAAATCTTTGAAGGGTGTTTGTTTGACTGGAATGAGTGGAACAGTTATGCCCAAGCTTTGCATGCTCGAGAAAGATGGCCTCGTCAATACTTCATTTTAGTGGGTGATCGATTAGCATGGGATGATTTAGACAATAATTCGAAAAAATACATTGAATTAAAAGGTTGTGACATGATCTGTACAAATGGTATTAAGATCCTATCTGATGTTGAGGTTTTGACTATTGTGGAATGCACTGTGGATTTGTGTGAAGAAGAGTCATTTTTCTTGTGGTTTATCCCAGTGCCACGTAATAATTTTTCATTTCTTTCTCGGATTGTGATAATTAATTGTAAAAAAATAAAGAATTTTTTCTCGTCCAACTGGGTGCTGCACAACCTCCAAAATTTGAATACTTTACGTGTTGAGGATCGCTGCGATATGGAAGAAATAATAGCATCAGAATCAGAATTGGAGGGAGAAGGAAATGGAGTTGCTATCAAACTTACTCTTCCAAGATTAAAGAAATTGGAATTGTGGGATCTACCAAAATTGAAGAGCATTTGTGGTGCAAATGGAGTAGTGGTTTGTGATACTATTGAGGAGATTGTTATTCGTGAGTGTCCAAAATTAAAGAGGATAGCTCTGAATCTTCCGTTGCAAGATGATGGCCAACCATCTCCTTCTCCTTATCTTACAATTATTGAAGCATATCCAAAGGAGTGGTGGGAATCGGTGGAGTGGAACCATCCAAATGCCGAGTCTTTGTTGGATCCCTACATTTGACATGTAGTTGCATGTTCGTTGATATGCTTGACCACCACAGCGGTCACTTTTTTCTTTGATCAAATGCCCGACCACAATGGTAGCTTATTTCTAACATTTCCTTTTCATTCTTTCTTTTTTCTTTATCCTTTTCTATTTTCTCTTTCTTATATGTTAATCTCATGCTTGACCTTTCCAGTTTTCTTAGAGATCTTTCAGCACACCAAGGATTATTTGTTTTGATTATATGGCAGCAGCAGCAATAGCAACAGCTCACACAGTTTGGTGTTTGTAACTCCCTTGATGCATGTTCTTTTCAAGTCTGATATGTTTCTTCCCTTCTTGTTGATGTTTACAAGATTCGTGAGAATTTAGGTAAGGATGAATAAATTTAGGTCAAATTCTTCAATTGCTCATATTTGGACTGGTTCTTTTCTGAATCATCTTGATAAAACTAATTCTTTTTTTCACAAAAGTTTTCATCAAGTTATTTATGGCAATTCCTTAAAATGCTTTGTTCAAATTCAAAATCATTACAGATAATGCTTTGTTGACATTCATATAAACAAGTAAAGCACATTTTGAAATAAAGATGAAACGTTGTCTTGATTTTCACCGTGATTTTGAAGAACTATGCATTAAGCTAGATATAATTTCTTCAAAAACATACTTCAGGATTAATGTTTTCTTTTTTGCTTTATATTGTCATTATATATAATTCTAATTAATGTTTTTTGTGTTCTTATCTTTTCCTAGGTACATAACCTGCTCCAGGATTAGAAGTGGCAAATGCTCACTCTGGGATTGAAGTAAAGTAGAATAGTAAATTTCACTCGTCTGCTGAACACCAGTGTTCCTCTCAGTTAGCTCAAATCATCTTCACCAACTTTAGAATTACTTCTGTTTTCTAGTGTAATATTTATTGGCTATGTACTTTGTTTGATGTCTGTTACAAAAACATGTTAAGAATTTCTCGGTATTAATCTTCGAAAACTAAATGCTCTCTATTTGATTGTCAGCCAGATTCTTTTTACCCTTAGTTCTGCTGCAAAGTTGTTTGATTGTATTTCCTTGGGTCAAACTTATGTTTTTGAAGTAATGATATTTAATTTCAAAATTAATTGGTGAAGTTGCAAAGACCCTTAGGAACAAAATTTGGGCATAGTTGATGGAGGATTGGAGTTAGGGGAGGAGTGAGTAAAACGATGGTAATGGAATTGAAAGAGTTACAAGCTGCAAAAAAAAAAATCTAGAGAAGGTTTCTAGCAGTAGGTGTAACATTAGTTAAAGGAAAAGTTGGGAAAAAGAGTTCTATTGAAATGCATTAATCTGGATCAGCAAACTGAACATGAACAGAACATTGCTCTAACCACTGTGTAAACCTTGATTGATTGTACCGCAGTTGATGTCTGATAAAGATTTGTTTACTTTAAGTCCACAAAAGCTCACTAATTAGTCTCCACCAATTCTTGTTCTTCTATACACTTGCACATAATAACTGTCTCAAGATTTTTCTTATTTGTGTTTGGATTCAATTCTGTTCTGAATCATCTTAAGCAAGAAATAATTTGATCTTTTTTTGTGTTGCTGGTGGATCGTTTCAGTCTCTCAATTATTTCATTTTTTTCCCTCAAATTTGTGAATCGAAAAAAAAAAGTAAAATCTTACTATGGTATTGCTAGGTGAAAATGAAGCTATCCAAATCAATAAAGGAGATTTAACCATTGGAAGCTGGCTTTGTCAAATTTTCTCTGCCATGAATTTCTGTTTACTCCCTCCCCATACCTCATGACTTGAGCTTCCATGAAGTTGAATTACAAATATATTGGTCATTTGTCTTCTTCTGATTTGAACCTTCCTTGGTACATTCCCTCTTTCTTCTTGGTATTTCTTCGCACTTTCCATTTTCTTTGCTCCTCAGTTTTACACCTCTTCTAGCATGGTTCTACTGCTGGCAAGGGAATTGCATTTGCTTCTTCCTTTTAGCTAGGCCTTTTCGTCACTGCCTTGAATAAGTATCAGGTAATTTTAATTACTATACTCTGTTTCTTTTTTATTCTTATAAATTGTGAGAAATTTCATGCTTTGTTCATAAAATATTTAACTTTACTAGGATGTTGACTTGACTCGACACTGATTGTTGACTTGGGTTAGTAACTTATTATTCAGATGCTTGAGTTTTTTAGTCTCTTAAAGCTCAAGATGCATGAATATTTTGATCAAGCAATTGCCATGAGGCAGGATTGAGGACTGAAAAGCCAATGTCATATGCAGTTTGAACTGAAATTGGTGGAAATTTATTGAAAGGGGTTCTTAATTTAAAGTCTATTTCTACTTTTAAAATTGCTGTTACAATAAGTTATAGCTGAAAATTTATGTATAAATTTCATTTTTTTTCTTACAGGAGTCTAGATTTCTTATCAACAAACTAGGCATACCTCTGTATCACTATCCAAATTCAGATTCTTCATTGTGTTAAAATGGGTGCAACCTTAAAAAATTTCATGTATGTGGAAATTTCTCTTATGAATGTTGACTATTACATGATGAAAATATGTTTTTGATAAGTAGTAATAAGAAAATGGAGAATGTGTTTCAAAAGCGTCAACATGATGTAGTTTAGAATTGGAAATCATACTTAATCTAAGCAATGCCATATTTTATGCAGGGACTTAACTAAACAAGTAGGCCAAGTTTTTGAAACCGGAAAAAGTACTAGTGGTGATGACGAATTTGTCAAATTTTATTTGATTTTTCCGAATAATGTTAATACTATGAATTTTTACAATCAAGAGTTAAGACAACAAGAGTTGGTGGAATTGTGTTCTGTATCGTATTAATTTAGTAAACCTTTCCCTTTCCCGTTCTTCTTATTTTATCATGTTATGATTGGTTGCTGGGAAACTAATCATCAGATGGGAAGGATTGCAAATTACTTTTTCTTTTTTATTTGTTTTTTTCCACCAAAGAATTGGAAGTGGAAAATTGAGCTCAAAAGTTTGATATTTTGTAAAAATAATTATATTAAAAAAATGAGAATAGGATATGTAAAGAGGCATAAAGAAAAAATCTCTGATAATATTTTCAAATGATGTGACAATTGATGATTGGTTAACTGACATCAAATGACGGATTAGTATTGTATCGTTTACAGCAAAAAGTCTATTAAAGTTTTTTGTCATTGGTCGTGAATTCCACCCGTTGTCGTGTGAAACTAGCTATTAAGCCAAAAAAATCAACGTTGATAGCTATTTGTAATCAAACCTGTGGAACCCATCATGCAAGTAACACCGTACCCGTAACAATTACTCATAAATTTCGTTCATTTCTATTCAAGGTTTTGCAGAAACAACAACCAGTCTAGAAGCTTAACTCAAGGTAGCTAGGTAATTTAATTTACGGTACTTTATTTCTTTTTCATGCTTTTCATGATTTTGTTTGCTCTTTTTTGTTTCATTTATGCTGTTTCTTTTCCTTTTTCACTACTGATATTGGCTTATTTTAATTATTTGTTTAAAATTTTCATTTCAACTTTGTTAATTTTGTTATTCTTTAGAAAAATGGATCTTATGATCAAGCAATCACATAAAAAAAAAAAAAAACTTAAAATCTTCTTTGAAATTAATCACTTCAGCTTTAGGTTCTGGTAATAGTAATAGTAATAGAAATAGTAATAGCCTTGATAACTGATTTGTTGGGTTTCAAGGACAAGGCTCTAACTTTTTAATTCTTGAGAGCTGTGTTTTGGTGATATAAGTTGAAGAAAGCATTATTACCTTTGAAATGAAGAAATGGGCAAGACCATAAAGTAATAGATTCATGAACCAACCTTTAAGCACTTGGAAACGATTATAGGAAAAAATATACATGATTGCTATAATAGTATTTGAAACTGGGAAGACACCATCTCCATAGGGATCAAAGCAATATATAATATTGATTCACATCTTTAATAGCCAATTGTCTCATTAAAATATGTTCTTTAGAGATTTACTCCATCTATACATTTACATGGTTAGAGTTATAAAAGTTCGTCAAAATGGTTTATGATATACGTAGTTGTTCTAATGTTCGTAGGGACTTACAACGATGGATTTTTTCCTTAGTAAGATTGTTGAATTTTGGGACACTCCAACAAACCTTGATGAGAAAATGAATGACCTAAAGAGAAAACTGGAGGGGCTAAATACTCTAAAAGAGGATACGAAGTCAAGAATGAGCACAGAGCTGCATCCCAGAAAGAAACTAAAGAAAGAAGTTGAGTTATGGTTCAGAAATGTTGAAAGATTAAGCGTCGAAATCCAAGACCTTGAACAAAAAATTGAACAAAGTAGTTTTGCCTCACGTGGGTTCCTCAAAGGAGATGTTTTGAAGAAGATGCAAGAAGTGGATGAACTTCTTCAAGAGGGTAAGTTCCACGACGGTTTGGTAGTTGATAACTCTGGGTGGATTGGACAAACTCTATCGACGACAAATTTATTCGGTGGAGCAGCAAAGATTTGTATGGAAAAAATTTGGGCCTACTTGATGGGTGCTGATGTTCAAAAGATTGGAGTTTGTGGAATGGGAGGAATAGGTAAAACAACCATC
The DNA here is from genome assembly GCF_047325235.1 of Durio zibethinus. NCBI lineage: Eukaryota > Viridiplantae > Streptophyta > Magnoliopsida > Malvales > Malvaceae > Durio > Durio zibethinus. Next base: position 13,687,159 of record NC_143165.1, read on the forward strand.
GTGAAGCTCATACACAACCAACTTTTGGAAGAGACTGAAAAGTTTGACATTGTGATATGGATCACTGTATCAAAGGAGATGAACATCATTAAACTGCAAAATAGGATTGCAGGTGCAATGAAAGTAACCCTTGATGAAGATGAAGATAAAACAATAAGAGCTGGGATGATACATGAAATGTTGGCTCGTAAAGGGAAGTATGTGTTAATACTAGATGATCTATGGGACAAATTTTCTCTTGAAGAAGTAGGCATCCCCGAGCCTTGTAATGGCAGTAAATTATTGCTAACAACTCGGTTATTAGATGTGTGTTGCTATTTTGGTTGTCGAGAAGTTAGAGTGCCTACTCTTTCAAAACCAGATGCATTGAGGTTGTTTTGGGAAAAAGTAGGCCAAGGTGTTTCCAATCATCCAGATGTAGTACCCTTTGTGGAATTAGTTGCTTCAAAATGTGCTGGTTTGCCCTTGGCTATTGTTACAATAGCAAGCAGCATGAAGGGTGTACATGACGTTCATGAGTGGAGAAATGCACTCCATGAATTAAATAGACATGTAAAAAGTGTGAATGAGATGGAAGATATGGTATTTCAACAACTTCAGTTCAGTTATGATCGTTTACAAGATGAAAAAGTGAAGCATTGCTTCCTCTGCTGTGCATTATATCCTGAAGATTGGGAAATTGATTCAAATGAGCTTATAAATCTTTGGATTGCGGAAGGGCTTGTAGAAGAAATGGATAGCATACAAATAGAGATTGACAAGGGGCATGCCATACTGAATAAACTCAAAAACAGTTGTTTGATAGAAAATGCTAATGTATATAGAGGTCGAGTGAAGCTTCATGACGTTGTAAGGGATATGGCATTACGCATCACAAGTGTAAGACCACGATTCTTGGTGAGAGCTGGCATGCAATTGAAAGAGATACCGGATGTACAATATTGGAATGAAGATTTGGAGAAGGCTTCATTGATGGAGAATAGGGCATTACAAATTCCATCCCAAATGCCACCCCTAAAATGTCAAAGGCTCACAACATTATTGTTGCCCAAATGCGCTATAGAGAGTATTCCAGATTGTTTCTTTGAGCAAATGCATGGACTCAAAATTCTTGATCTTTCTCATACTTCAATTAGGAGTTTACCAAATTCCATCTCTAATTTGGAAACTCTCACTACGTTATTGCTTCATTCGTGTGCAGTTTTAAAAAAGCTGCCATCTTTTTCAAAACTTCAAGCTTTAAAGAAGTTAGACCTTGGAGGAACATATATCAAGGATATCCCTCATGGGATGGAAAGATTGGTAAATCTCAAACATCTTGATTTGAGTTACACGAAAATAACAGAGATGGCCGATGGAATATTGGCAAATTTCACATCCCTTCAACACTTGGACTTAAACGGAGTTTATCATAGAATATTCGTGAGAGGACAGGAAATCGGTGGATTGAGGAAGTTGGAATTCTTTCAAGGGAGTTTTGATGACTTGAAGGAGTTGAGCAGTTATGTTCAAGCTTTGCATGCTCGAAGAAAAACACCTAGTCGATACTACATTTATGTGGGTGATCCATTGTCGGATGTTGCATATGGGTTGGAAAAAGCCATTGAATTAACTGGTCGTCGTAACATCTGTACAGGTGATATTAAGCTCCTATCTGATGTTGAGGAATTGAATATTGTCAACTGCACTGTTGGTATCTGTGAAGAAAAGCCATTGTTCTCGTGGTTTATCCCGGTGCCACATAACAATTTTTCATCTCTTTCTCGGATTGTGATAATTAATTGTAAAAAAATAAAAAAGTTGTTCTCGTCCAATTGGGTGTTTCAGAACCTTCAAATTTTGGATAGTTTATGTGTTGAGGAATGTGGGGATATGGCAGAAATTATAGCATCAGAATCAGAATTGGTGGAAGAAGGAACAAGTGCCATCAAACTTACTCTTCCAAGATTAAAGACATTGAAATTGAGGAATCTGCCAAAATTGAAGAGCATTTGTGGTGCAAATGGAGTAATGGTTTGTGATTCTATTGAGGGGATTGAATTAATAAATTGTCCAAAATTACAGAGGATACCTCTAAATCTTCACTCACAAGATGATGGCCAACCATCTCCTCCTCGTTTTCTTACAACAATTCGAGCATATCCAAAGGAGTGGTGGGAAATGGTGGAGTGGGACCATCCAAATGCCAAGTCTCTGTTGGAGGCCTACATTAAGAAACGGTAGTTGCCTGTTCGTAGTAATGCTTGGCCTTTCCAGTTTTCTTAGAGATCTTTCCCGCACACCAAGGATTATTTGTTATGATTATTTGGTAGCAGCAGCAGCAGCTCAAACACTTTGATGTTTGGAACTTTCTTGTGGCATGTTCTTTTCAAGTTTGATATGATTCTGCCCTTCTTGTTGAAGTTAACAAGGTTTGTGAGATTTTCGATGAGGATGAACAATTTTGGTCAAAATCTTCAATTGGTCCTTGCACTCAAGTCAAATATTGATTTTTGTCTCGCTTTCCAAATTTGTATGAATCAAGTACATCATTAACACCATCAACATTTGACTTGAGTGCACGACCAATTCTAAGGTCTAACTGAATTTCAGTTTTTTTCTGCACAAAGATGACCTTTATGCATTTTCTTTTAAGTTTTATTGTTTTCTACTTCATATTTTCCCGCTTTTCGGCACCATCAATAAAGATTTTGTTCCCACTGAATGCATGCCGTTAGTGTGAAAAGGAAGTTTGGTTTGATGCACTTACCTGGCATTTTTATGGTTATGAAGATGACTAGCATGATTCATGCTTTGTGGATTATATTTCATTTAGGACTGGGGTCTGTTTGGATTGAATTCCTTTTCAAGAAAGTATTCATCAAGTTCTTTATGACAATTCCTAAAAGTATTTTGTTGAAATTCAAAACGTAATGGCTAAGGCACATTTTGAAATAACGTGAGAGGTCCTGATCCTCACCATGATTTTGAAGAACCATGCGCTAAGCTAGAAATAAGATTTTATATTATTTTTATTATTATTATTATCATTATTATTATTATTATTATTATATACAATTCTAATTCATTTTTTTCTCATCTTATCTTTTCCTAGATACATTTTCAGCACGAGGATTAGAAATGGCAATTGCTCACTCTGAGATTGAAGTAAAATAGTAAATTCCACCCGTCCTGACCACCAGTGTTCTTCTCAGTTTGCCTGAATCATCTTCATCAACTTTAGAATTTCCTTTGTTTCCTACCGTAACAGTTATTGCCTATGTGCTTTGTTTCCTATTCAAAACGTGTAATAAAACTGAGAGAAAATTATTCCCATTTTCTTATTGAGAATGCAGGCTTTGCCAAGTTTTCTCTGTCAAGAATTTCAGTTTACTTTGCATGCGTCCACTCCATACCTAAAAATATAAATCATTTAGCCATGGACAGCCTAAAGAAATTAATTTGGGGGTTGGAAGCTGGAGATTGGGTAGCTCTTTGTAAGAAGAAAAGTTCATCCAATCTTTGGGTCAACAAGAATGGATGAGCTGTCGCAGAAGCTACCAATGCTTTCAATCTGGGCAAATATACACCAGCACTTACCTCCGCAGAGTGGTCAAAACCATATGCAATTGAACCATCCCAAAGATCCCCATACCCTAACAAATTCTTGTACTTGATTGATCCTTCCACTAAGGAAGACTTAGCCTGCAAAAACATCATACAATCATAATTCACAGAAATTACAGAATTAAAGCATTATATCCATATTTCATAACATATTCCAATCCTATTCACAACCTTCTGCACACGAAAGCTAGCTAAGAATTCCCATACTAGAATGGCTAAAGATAAAACTGAAGATTAAGCATATGTAAAAGGAGAATTTTTACGAGAGGATTGAATCAGAAATTAAGAATCAATCTCTTAACATAGCTCAACACCAAATTCAGAAGACCTAAAATTGGATTTTTTTTTTAATCCCAATTAAAATGCAATGCTAAGCACTTTTTTTTTCCTAAAAAAGAAACAAATTTTAATAATTTTATGGCCTTCGTATCCAACATCAAATTAATTACATTAATTTCTTCACAATAAGAATAATTTAATTATTCAGTGAATAAAAAACCTAAATTTTTACAAAGCATATTTACCTCAGCTTTCGTATAAGCTCCAATCTCTCCCGATAACCGATTCGCAGCTTCCTGAACCTCAATAATGACATTGGCGCTTCCGGGGATCGCCGGCGGGCCTGAATCGAGCGTGATCATAACGAATCATATAGTCCGAGCGATTTCAGCCGCCAATTGACCGCGTTCGATTCTCACAACAGCTCCTGACTCGTGGTGGTTTTCTTCAAAGCTTCTGACGCTTCGGCTTCGATTATGTAACCTTTGGTCTTCGTGTTCCCTTTGATGATCACGTCGTGGACGTGGATTGAAATGGGCCCGATTAACAAACGTCGCACTAGAGCGTCCATTTTCAGCTTCACCGCTCGGGGCGTGGCGGGTTCCAACGAGACGTCGTGTTCGTATTCGTCGTCTTCTTCTTCATCTTCTTCAACAGCGTCGTCTTCGTCGAATTCATAGGCATTATCGGGGTGTTGGTTTCCGGGTCGGGTTTCGAGTCAGGGTCGGGCATTGCTAGAAATCAGAATAACAGAGAGGGAGAGCGATTGAGGACTGAAAGAGAGTATTAATGCCGGTGGTCAACAGGTCAAGCAGTCCTTTTTTTTTTTTTTAATTTCTTAAACAATTATTATTATATTACATTTTTATTTTAATCATATTTCCTAATATTTGAAAAAGAAAGAAAGAAAGTGATTTTTCAGAGAAATTATTTCATCTGGGTAAAGTTTTTAGATTTTACATGCCACATATAATATATTAAGAAAATTACAAAATAATTATAAAAATATAACAATCTTTTAATCATGCTTATGAAATTATACTTTTAATGAAGCGTTTGATTCGTGAAATTTTAAATTTCGAAGAAAATTATAATCTTTAAAAAAATATGATTATGAAAAAGTATGAAGTTTTATGATATCTTATTTTTAGATTTATGTGTTTTGTTGGAGGCATCTAGAATTACTTAAACATGCGTTTGTATTATAATGTCTTTCACTATATAATAAAGACAATAATTTATCATATAAAAATAATTGACAAATAATGCATTGATCTTAAAAAAAAGTCATAATTGATTATTTTAATAAAATTACAATATATAATTATTGCGTTTATGATCAAATCAACATAGTAATTAATTGTTTTAAAAAATTACAATGAATAATTATAGCATTTATTTTCAATGAAATGTAATAATTGATTTTTTAAATAAATTACAATGATCATTATTACATTTATCTTCAAAGAAACATAGTAATTGAATTTTTTACATATTTCAAAAAAATTATAAGAAACAATTATTGTGTTTCCTTGAATAAAAATCAATAATTGATTTCTCACCTTATTAATTGACTTATCATTAATGGGTTATATTGTCATTAATTGGCTTATCATTGGCAATTATTAAGTTTCCACGCGATAATTGCCTTCTTAGCACATTAATTAACTTATCATTAATGGTTTATAATGTCATTAATTGGTTTATCATTGACAATTATTGCATTTTTTTTTTAAATGAAAAGGCAATAATTGACTTCTCAGTACATTAATTAACTTATCATTAATAGGTTATAATATCATTAATTGGCTTATCATTAGCAATTACTATATTTCCTTGAATAGAAATGCAATAATTGATTTTTCAGTGCATTAATTAGTTTATCATTTAATGTTGTTAAATAAATTTTTTTTTTTCAAAAAGCATAGTAAATAATCACAATTACAATGTTGGTTTAAAAAATTTTAAATTTCTTTACTATACATTAATTTTTAAAAGGGGAAATAGAAAAAAAATATTTTTTATTTAGAAAATTTTGGTATAAAAGTATTTTTTTTTAAATCTTAAAATACCACAATGAGAGGTTTTTTTTTTTTTTTTCATAGGATTTTAGGTATTGTTGATAATTTAAGATTTTCTCTAGGAATTGAATACCAATAAATCAAATGTAGAAATCAAATATCCACAAGTAAAATTTCAAAAAAAAAATTTTAATTCTCCTAAACCAAATACCTTCTAATAATTTACAAAAAATTCATTAATTTGTTTATCAAAACTACAATTTGAAGGAGGGGATTTGAATTTGAATGTTGTTAAGTATTTTATTTTTGCTTTTGTAACTCAAAAATTTTAGTTTTTTTTTTCTTTTCTTTATTGGCATAAACAATTTTATAGATAATCCTAATTATTATAATATAAAAAATTTGTGCCATTGCACAGGTAAGGCCAGTAATCAATATCTAAATTAAAAACGATGCTAAATATATAATGGCTAATAGGGACTTCATGTGGGCCCACTATCCTAGAGATTGGATTAAAATACATTTGATTTAGATTTTGGGTAGATAATTACAAATTGAAATAAGTTTTGCCCATGAGCTCTATTTCATTATTAAATTTTTTTTAAGAATCATCATCATCATCATCATCATCATCATTATTTACAAAAGAGACCATAAAAAAATTATAAATATTGAATTTTAAATTAAAATCCAAGTTTAACTATACTTTAAATTAAAAGACAATTGACAATATTATAAGCGAAGCAGAATAATAATCCTTATTCATTTGGTTATTATTTACAATCCCAAAAGAAAACATAACAAGAAAAGTACAAAAAATTCAAGGACGTCGAAAAAAAAAAACAAAAACCAGAAGAAATCCTAGTGTTTGTTTCAGCTTTGATCATGTCCGGAGAACAAATTTCAAAGCAACCTTGTTTTGGTAAGGTATGTTTATTAATGTGAATCCCAGTGAGTCCAATTTGTTTCACTTCCCACACGTGGAATGCTGTTAACTCTTGTGTAGACATCAACCTGGAAATTAGCTCCACAAATCACTCCTTCACTGTCTATTCTTGGCATTGCTCTGATTTTGTTCATTGGATGTTCAAAGCTCATCAGGCCTCCCTCGCTATGGAACATGAATCCTGAAAATTCCCCACAAATCAACATTTGTATCAGATTCATAACATCATCATTTTATGAACCAATTCCACTAGAAAAAAGCACCTGTCAAGTACCTGTTGGGAAAGGAGCAAAGGATTTGGCACAGCCTTCTTTGATGACCTCCAAATCATCAGATATGACAACTGAGCCATCAGCTGCAATTCCCCAGAATAGCTTAACCCACCATCAGCACCCTGGAAAATAAAAAATGTAATTCCAATAAGTCAATTCTATTGTCCTGATAGTTCAATTCTGATGCTGGGAATAATGACTTACCGGTGCAGCAAAGACAGTTCCAGCCTTGCTGTCATAGATAGGAAAAGCAAAGCTTCCATCAAGATCCTTAACAACCCGATCAGCAGGGTATGGACCCCTATCCCTCAGGGTCCTATATGCTTCAATCACAAACATGGCCTCATTGCTCCCTTTCGACAGACCATATTGCCTATTCAGCGTATAAAGACTGTTCAAGCTCCCCAGGAAGACACAGTATATATCATCAAATCCTCAAAATAACCTGCAAATTTAACCCCAAAAGAAACTACTGATCATGCAAGTAGTGTAAACTATTGGTCTTCATATCAGCAATTTCCATGTAAACTTACCTTTGATGAACTAAATAGGGGCTTTCAGGGCGAACATAAGCAAGAACAGCAGCATTGCCAAAGCTCATGGAAAAAGTGTTATGAGGGTGATGAGAAAGGAACTCATTCAGGGTTTCATCAGGAAGTTTAGGCTTCTTAGAAGATTTGTGAGAAGCTAGACTATTCAGCTCCTCAGGAGGGTAAGCAAATTCCTTGCGAAAAATAGCTAACATTTTTTCAAACTCTTCAATCAGACAGAAAAGTCTAATAAAAATGATTAGTTTTATGCAGATACAAATATATGTCAAATGATCATATGGACGTAGATATTTGCCATGAAGGGTTTAATCACTATTTATATGATTTTTGAGGATAAGGATTCTTGGGCCCCAATATCTTCTTATCTTCTGAAATTTCTTTTGTTAGTTTTCTGACATGATATAATAACTTTTCTGCAACCTGATGGATTTGTTTCTTTCCATTCTTATTTGCCTATCAATGAGGGAGTTGT